>NC_081561.1:141319250-141501661 GCF_022355385.1 Mustela nigripes | reverse complement strand
GAAGTGAAACCATATGATAATTGACTCTCTCTGCTTGACTTATTTCACTCAGCATAATCTCTTCCAGTCCCGTCCATGTTGCTACAAAGGTTGGGTATTCCTCCTTTCTGATGGAGGCATCATACTCCATAGTGTATATGGACCACATCCTCCATTCATCCATTGAAGGGCATCTTGGTTCTTTCCACAGTTTGGCGACCATGGCCATTGCTGCTATAAATATTGGGGTACAGATGGCCCTTCTTTTCACTACATCTGTATCTTTGGGGTAAATACCCAGTAGTGCAATTCAGGGCCATAGGGAAGCTTTATTTTTAATTTCTTGAGGAATCTCCACACTGTTCTCCAAAGTGGCTGCACCAACTTGCAGTCCCACCAACATTTACACTGAACTGACATGTAAGTCCTTCCAAGCATTGTAGCAGTGCAGAAAATGGCAAGGATTTAGCTTGGTTTTATAGGTTTTGTTGAGGAACAGACTTCATATTAATGACCTTGCCCTACCAGATGACAGAGCACTACCCGTTGAAACCTTCACAACTATCTCCCCTGAACAAGTGCAGTAGCTCATAATGGCCTTAAGGCACCCTGACTTGGGCTTCCCAACACGCCCTCTACACTGCTGCCCAACCCAGTTCAATCTGGTCATATCACTGTTCTATTTACCCCTTCCATTGTTTCCCGTGGCTCTTAGGCTAAAAATCGGACAACTAATGGGACCTCAATACTTCACTAGACCTCCTCATTTTATACTATGTCTCCTCTGCCTTCTTTGCACTACAGCCAAATTGGTCTCCTCTTGCTTCCTCTGTCCTGTACCTTAGCTCCCTCCCCAGGGCCTTTGCATATGCTGTTCCCACTGCCCCTGATTTTCTACTCACCTTCACTTCTACTTCTTCTTCAGAGTTCAGCACAGGTGTCACTTCCTCACAGAAGCCCTCTCTGACCACCCAGACAGGGGCAGGCCCCCTGCCTCCTGACCTCTCACTTCTCTGAAGCACTTACCTTAGCTGTGATGAGATCATGGTGAGCTCAGTTGTTTTTATGTGTGCTGCTCAGTAGAATATAAGCTCTTCAAGGCAAGATGGTATCTACTTGCTCATCTCTGTAATCCTCACTCCTTATAATCAGTACCAGGGGACACAGTTATAGAAATATCTGCTGAACAATTGAACAAGAGAATAGGATATACCATGTTACAAAACATCAGTGGATTCCCTATCAAAATTCATTCTGTACTACGAGAAAGGAAACGCCCATGCGAGCTCCAAGCACATTACCTTCATGCTGAGAAGGGCCTAGCTGTCACCTTGGACAGCTATCAGCCTGCAGATGCTGGAGAAGCCAGCGACTTGCCTAAAGCCTCTCTCCCTCTACCCTGCTCCACTGACCCCCGTAGAAAGTGATCAGATCCATCTGTGGGCCTTTGGGGCAAGTGGAAGGAGAACTGATCATTTTCAGATGGAAGTGCTTCCCAGGCTGCATATCCAGAGGCACGTGAGTCGCAGCATCACTGAAGGAGTCCCAGTCAGGGATTCCGGGATCTGACTGGCTGCACTGGGGGCGGGGGTGGGGGTGAGGAGAGCACGGGGTCTCTGCTCTGCCGCGTGACCAGATGACCGGGCCCTTGGCTAGCCCCGCCCAGTGGTCCATGCATGAAGGTGCGTGCCTCCGTGCTGCCTCCCCTACTCAAAAGGGAGCTTGTATTTCCTGAGAATAATGCTATTCCCTGCCAAGGACCAAAATGAGTTTGCTCTGCTTTTTTCCCCAGCTCAGGAGTCTGAGGCTCTGCATGGTTCCTCAGCATCAGCTGCCAGACAGCACAGGAGTTTAGGGAAGGTGTGGCAACCCAGCAGCTAGGTGAAAACCCACGGCAGCAGACTGCTTCCAGGGACCGGGTGAGAACACGGAGTTCTCTAAGCAGAGGCACCACCTGCTCCTCTTCTCACTGCACCCCTGCTGTGCTCTCTCTCTCTATCTCTCTTTCTGGGCCACTTTGCATCTTGATCGTGCCCCAAAGTTGCCCTGTCTAGAGTATGCCTCAGCTTCGTCTCTGCTACACTGTGTCCCTGGGACAAGGCATCAGGTAGCTCCCTGGATCCCCTAGGGCTTTTTGGCATCACATGAGGACACTCCCAAAAGGACCAAAGATGGGATGCCTGGGTGGCTCAGTTGGTTAAGCACCTACCTTCAGCTTCTGTCATTATTCCAGGGTCCTGGGATAGAGTCCTGTATCGGGCTCCTTGCTCAGTGGGGAGCCTGCTGCTCCCTCTGCCTGCTGCTCTCCCTGCCTGTGCTCTCTCTCCCTCTCCAACAAATAAATAAATAAAATCTTTTTAAAAAGTAGTCAATCTAAAGTGTTGTTTAAATTGAATCTTTTCTTTACTGAATTGGCCCCAAATGATTGAGCATCAAATATCCCTCTCCCAAAGGTTCTCACTTGCCCCAGGAGGAGATTGGGCGGAACAAAAGCTTGGAAAAGCTACCAGTTATTGGCATTTCCCAAAGGCCTGCTGCTGCTGTCATCACCACATTGCATCATTTACCCTCAAACCCACCTGATGAAATGGGTACATTTATTATCCCAGTGAGGCTCTGGCAGGTTAGGGAACTTGCCACACAGATCACAAGAACCGGGATCCCCTCTCAGATCCAGGAGATGTTGGTCTCAGGTCTTACCTAAAACTCTTGGCATGAAGCGGGGTTTCAGGAACCTACAACAACATGGCCAAGCATCCTGGGAGAATGACCAAACAGAGGCCACTCCAGCCATGGACCGCATCTGGCAAAGCTGTCTCCATGATTATACTGTGGTCTCTCTCTTACCTCCAGACCCTGTGTTGGGGCCCAAAGCCTGCATCTCAGGATGCCGGGGACACAGAGAACTCGTGTCCTCCCAGGCAAACTTGCAGGAGTGTCCCCAACTATCACAGAAGACCTGGCTGCTGCCTGGGCCCACAGTCGCCCTGCAGAGTTCCCTTTCCCGCTTCCTGCATATGAAAGCCCCAAGGTTGTAGACAAATCCTTTCTGCTTTGACACATCTGCTGCAAACACTGCAAAGGAAACCACAGCAATGGATGGCAGATAAGATTTTCCCTGACTATTTGAGAATATATTTGAGAATGAACATGATATAGCTGTTATCCTGATGAGTGCTGTTGAGGCACAAGTTTGAAGTCAGGACTTTTATTAGAGAATGGAGGAGAAATGGCAGAGCAGGAAAGGCCTGGGAGCCATTGCAGACCTGGCCCCAAAGTCCCTTGAAGCAATGTCACCCAGAAACAGGGCTGGTACTGAGCAGGCTGTGCCGACCACTGAGCTGGGTATGGTGTGATCGGGAGCCAAGGAGAATAGAGAGGGAGGAGGGAAGCAGGAGGGCAGACAAGGGCCAGGAGCAAGGCAGAGCCTGCACTGCACTCAGGGCTTGTCTGAGCATCATTGAGCAGGGGCCTTAACTGTAGTCAATGAGCCTCCGTCACAGGTGTCTGGGCACAAGTAGCGGGAGTTTAAAGGTGGTGGAAAATTCTCTGGGAAAGTGATAGGAGCTTATTCTCTTCAATGGACAGATGAAGACCCCTTTCCTCAGCTCTCCAAACATAAGGGAAACTTGACCGAAAGCCTAACTAATACACCTGGTCCTACAGAAGGGCCTTCACACCTCAGTGTCCCCATGCAGTATTTGTTATCTGGGAAGAGACATCAGGACAGCACAGGGAGAATGGGGTGTCAGCAGAAGACTTTCGTGTGGTGTGGTTGGGGATGGTGTAAATTTATGGGCTGGGAACAAAATATCCACATACCATGATTTTCACAATCAACGTTAGTGGCTAAAAACTTCAAACACAAGTTTCAAAGTATACATGGACATTAATGACAGAGCACAAGCTGTCTCCACAGCAGGGAAGGATGAGAAAAACTATGAACGGGAATCTAGTGTATAGAAAAGTGAAATGGTGGCCGGTCTTGAGTAAGACTGCTTCACGGTTAGTGATATTCAAGAAGGTAAGTAAAATTAAAGTGTGTCTGATTTCTAGTAGTAAAAATGGATTTCATAGCTTTGCCTGCATAGAAGCACGCAGCATTTTCAAGTGCTATTATCTGTAATCAACGTGACATGACTCATATGACCAATTGTGCTCCTTCCAAAGACCTATAAAGAAACATGGTTAGCTCTCCAATTGCTCTTTCTTACCAGATATTTAGTTTTAGAATATGTGGTATGTCTGAAAACAAGCTTGGAAGCACAAAATACATCAGACTTATGCTGACTGGTCTGGCCAGAGGACCAGGGTTCAAGACTTTAAATTTTGTATGAACTTGGCCAAATCAGACAGAATTTACACATTCTCTTAGGAGGGGATTCAGTAGAGGGCTTTGCATACAAAGCGTGCTCAGTAAGTAGCTTCATTTTCTGGTCTGTCATGGTGACCACACCATCAAAATGCAAATGACAATTTTTATATGACATTTAAGGGGTCCTGTGTGACTCAGGCTAACCACATTTTGAGAACCTGTCCTGATTTAGCTCAGAACTGGCTTCACGTCAGCTCTCAATGGCCTGGCTTCCAGCTGTCAATCAAACAGCTTCACCCAGCCATCTGTGAATCTGGCACAGAGCTAGACCTCGAGAGGCAAAGATAGATGGACCACAGCCCTGCTCTCCAAGGGTTCTCAATGCAGTGGGGGTAAACAAGTGACCACAGGACAGCAATATGTGTATTAGAGTCAGAACAAGATGCCCAAGTTGCCCCAGGAAGTTGAAGAAGGCGTGAGTGTGGAGGTGAAATCTGCACCAGTTTCAACAGACAAGAAAGTGGGAGTTTTTCCCGCCACACAGGGGCCACTGCAAGCTGAGAACAGCAGTGCGCTGAACACCACAGCACATCTGAGGGGCAGCAGGACACGGCTGAGGTCACGGGCACAATGATCTCCTATCGCCACCAACTGGGGATAATATAGAACACCCTGGAGGTAGGATGTTATTTATATATTCATGAAATTCCTATAGAAGAGTGGATCTTAAACATTTGGTGGGGTGGGGGGTGGTGGGACATGGAACCCTTTGAGAATCTGCTTTAAAACAAGACAAAAACTATGCCCCTTTCCCCCATGCAGCCATCCTTGAGCTCCAGGAATGCTTCTGGAGTCTTGAATGCTTCCAAGCCAGCTGAACCCCTGCCCCGGACCTGCCGCTCAAGGCACAGGTACACCTGACCCCATCTTCCTCCTCTGCCTCTTTGGGATCACCCAAGTCTCTCTGATCCAATACACCAAGAGAAGCATCGGTGTGGTGAAACTACCCAGCCAGAGCAGCCACCGGGGGGACCAAGGAGTTCAGCTGGGGGCGGGGGTGGCACAGTCTTGCTTCCTGCTGCTCACATGCTGTGGGCTTGTGGGCGGCTCCCCAGGTCGGCTCTGGCTGGGTGTTTCCCTTGAGCCCACAGTCAGCCCTCCAGCTAGCAGAGTCTACCGACAGAACATTCCACCCATGGCCTTTATGCAAGTGGGAGGCTCTCTAGATGAGAATCTATGAAAAGATCGACAAAACAAACAACCCACCCACAGAGCCCAGGTTCATATGTGAGGGTCCGGAGCCTCTCCTCGGGTCATTCACCCCTTCTGTTCCCCACCTCCAGAACTCAGGTGCCCACCTGTGAGTGGGGCTGCCTGATTCACGAGGTAGAGAGAATTAAAACCAATGTGGGTGAAAGTACTCTGAACTCTAAACCTTCTGAAAGGCCATGCATTGCTATTATAGAAATTACTGGAGCACGAATGATAACATTACAGGAAAAGTAACTGGCCTTTTACTGTAGTCCTACAACAAAATGTCAACTTAAAAAAAAAAAAAAGTGAGATACCTTATAGAGAGAGAATAGTGTCTGTCATTTGTTATAAGGTATCAAAACACTTTTTATTAATTTGTTACACAATTATAGAAAGGAGAAGGACTCTCAGTCTAATTTCAGGTTGGATCAGATACTCTCAGAGCACTGGCTGGCGTGCTTTCCTCTTCACCCCACTGTGTCTGCTAAAGAGCAAAGTTCAGGGGGTACTGGCTCCCCTGGGGTTCCACCAGCTGCTGCTTTTCTCCATTATTCCATGACTCTGCCCCCTGGCTTCAAGCTGGTGTTGAGGGATAAGGCACCAAAGAAAAAGATAAGTCCCGAGGACCTCAGCTGAAAGCAAATTAGGCAAGGCACGTAAAAGTCCAAATGTGGTTCAACACATCTTCGAATGCTTCATTCATTGGCCATTTCTTGTGCATTGCCCACAGGCACACTGCCCGAGGGTGTAGGAACAAAACTGGAATGCAGCGGCAAGTACAGACTGACAAGCAGGCAATGAGATGACGGGTGTTTGCAGAGAGACTGGCAGTCCACACTCCAAGCAGTCCCTGGCTGTGGAGGGGCCATCCCAGCAAACAGCAGGAGAAGGGCCAGGGCCAGCCACACAGAGCCCTCAGGATCTCAAAGACCGTGGAATACGACAAGATTTTAACCCGAGAGTGGTTTAAGCATATGTATTTTTAAATATTCCCCAGATAGCCATGCAGAAAATGGAGGGGCACAGAGAACTGAGGGTGTTGAGATCTTGGGCAAAGAAAGGGTCAGACACTATTGACATAGTGCAGGCAACTTGACACAAGAGACTGAACATCAGCAAGTTGAGGAGGAAAAGGATAAATGAGAAATACTCAGCAGGGAGAATTCGGACATTTGGAGAAGGAAAAGTCCTGACCCTAGGTCTCAGCTCTGCCACATACTAGCTATGTGATCTTCAGATTAAACAACATCCCCAGGGACACCTGGGTGGCTCAGTCCGTTAAGTGTCTGCCTTCGGCTCAGGTCATGATCACAGGGTCCTGAGATCAAGTCTTGAATCAGGTTCCCTGCTCAGTGGGGAGACTGTTTCTCCCTCTGCCTGCTACTCCCCCTGCTTGTGTGCACTCTCTCTCTCTCTCTCTCTCTCAATCTGACAAATAAATAAATAAAATCTTTAAAAGAAAAAAAAAAACATCCCCAAGTATCAGTTTCATCATCTGTGAAATGGGCTTGATGGTACAGGAGTGTAATGAGGACTACAAGGAATGAGTAAAGAGATACACTTGGCCCATGGCAGGCACTCAAGATGTCAGCCTCATTGAAAGAAATGGTAATTTCGGCCAAGGTTGGTGTAAAACTTGAAATAGCAGGAAAAAGGGAATGCACAGAGAAGAGCCACAATGGAATCCTAGTGTTGGGCAATGAGGCTGCCTGAAGGACTTCAGGGGGAATTCACATTAAAACATGTGCCTGAAGAGAGAGCTGTGCCCTGTGACTCCCGCCAGAGTGACTCCAAATGCAGATGACCCCAGGTCATGGTGTCCAAAGGATCTGCTTCTCCGCTGCCTCCAAACCCCAGCCCCTAGGAGAGCTCAGGCTTGCTACTGCTCAAGTCAGTTCAACAATACTTCTTCCCTTTTGTTTCCTTTTGCAAAGCCACTAGGAACTCAGAGACCGCCCCCCTACTCCCATACCTCACTGACCTCCCTCCCTTTCTGCCAAACACACAGATGAAAGGGGTTCCACGGAGGAAGTGAAATAGAGTTAATTATTTCCTGGCTCCCTTCTGGGAAATCGCACATGTGAGCCTGTTGACCACACTCTTCCCTCCGCCTGGTCAAGCGTGTTCAGGCCAAGAGCTGACTCGGGACTCTGGGGGTACCCCAGCTCCTTCCCCACGGGAGGTGTCGGGGGAGCAGAGCGCAGCCGGCCAGCACTTTCACTGTGGGGAGCCACCGCCGGCTCTCCATTGGAAAATCACCACCCGTGGAAAGATAAAGGGCAAGGTTATTTCCTTCCACCAGGTATTTGCTACATCACTCGTTTCCTATTTCAGTGCGTTTTAAAAATTTCCCCTAGGGTGTGAATGCAGCGGCCCCTGTGTTGTGAAATATGGTTAGCTCGAGGTGCTTTTTTTCATGATGTCACTCAAATGGGGAGGGGTGAAAGGAAACGAAAGCCCCAGGGAAGGCCTGTTTTTCTGGGATCTCAAAGAAACACAAAAAAGCGGGGAGGATGGGAGCAGCAGTTAGGGGAAGAGCGATGAAGGAAGAAGGAGAAAGAGAAGAGTGTCTCCACGGAGGTGGAATGTCGGTGAGCACTGGCTGAGCCGACTTCGAAAGTAACTTTACCTACTTCCTTTTACTGGCCATGTTCTCCGTGGGTCCATTTTTTTAAAAGCCCAGACAATTATCAGACAGATTTAGATCTGTTACTCTCAATATGGCTTACAACAGCCTATTAAAAATACTCAAATATTTTGGCCAAATTGCCAGATGCTTTGTATCATCTGGACATTTTCCTGTGCTCTATCTGCAGGTGCCTCGGAGGAAGTGGGCCAGGGGTCAGAGCATTATGCTTAAATAAATAAATTTAAATAATACTTAAATACATGCTTAGAAGTAGTTGACAGAATTTTGGCTTACTGGCTCTTTCCAGAACTGGCTCCCTGGGCTCACTTCCTCTCCCCTTCATTTTCCCTGCCCTGCCTCGCAGGCATTTGAAGGCCCAACCTCTGCGTTAGGCAGGGAGGCAGGCTCTGATGGGTGTAACCAGACAGACAAAGCTGTGCTCCGTACTAGTGAGTTATTATCTCTCAAATATATCCCTCAAATAATCAGGCATTTTTCTCAAAAAAAAAACTCAGAGAAAACCAAAGATGTTTATAAACAGAGGAAGGGGCTCTAGTTCCCAGCTCCTAGGCTTTGAGTCCCCGTTCCTCGAGCCTAACCCCTTCCCTAAATAATTTGTTAGCCGTCCTCAAGGTTGACAACCCCTGCTTCACAAGCCCCGGCTTCGCTGGGGGTGGATCATTTCTGGACACCAGCTCACCCTGAAAGGGCAGAGGCCGTGGGAGGTCTGTGGTGGGTGGGAAGGTCAGGCAACAGAGCGATTCTGACAAGTGGCGCCTTTTCATCAGGGAGCTCAGTCGAAGACTCATGCCACATTACAGATTTCCAGAAAACGCTGAATAGGTGATATTTTTTGCATTTGCCTTAAATAACAGAATCGGGGTCCTCAAGCCCCAGCACAGCTTTATTCAAACATTACATTTAAATTAAACAGAAGTTTCTGTGCGTAAAATATTGACTTTCCAGAGTTCTTACTGCTGTCTGTCTTTAGTATGGAAGAAGGTGGAGGTGACCAGGAGTCGAAATAACCAGATGAGAAGGCTAAGCAGGTGGCCACCTGGATGGCGTAATTTCAGAGACGCGTCGAGAAGGGTCACCCGCCTCTCCTTCCCTCCTGACATACACGCATGCACACACACACATGTGTATACACACATACACTTGCACACATGCCTACTGAGGTCATCCATCTCTGTCCAGAAACAGGCTAAATGACCAGGACGTGAACATCCTGTAGAGAAGCAACAGGAACTAAGCATCACAAGGAGAATATGTTGGAGTCAGGTCACGAATTCTGACTACCCAAGCCTCCCAGATGAGGTTTGCTCTGCACTGCGGCTAAATCACTACCTGGAAGGAAACCATTCAATTAGAGTCATTAGTTTCGATTTTGCACCCAACTAAACTCGACCTTCCCAATCTTTAGGGAAGACTTTTCCTAAGTAAATGGGTAAGTCAGAGCTTCCCACCCGTGCGCCACAAATGAGTTACGGCACCCCACTTCTCCCCTCTGCTCTGGGGGTGGGGGTGGGGGGACACGTGGTGTGGGTGGGCCAGCCTCCCCTGCCTCTGCTCACGGGCTGGTGTTGGGGCACAATGGCATGAAGTAGTTTGGGAATCATTGCCTGAGGTTTAAACCCTCATGGAAATCCTTAACATGCACATTACAAGCGGTTACTAGCTGTTCACCGAAGCAGGGCCAAACAATGGTTCAACCTGTTTTACTGTGCTTTCTTGTAAATCCATATTTTAAAGTTCAGGTTTTAGAAGAACAATCTATAATTTGCATCTTTGCTGTTTTCTCTGTTAATTCCGCCCCCCCTCCCCCAGTGAAGCCAAACTAGGGGTCACTTGTTTTGAGAGGAGTTTCCTCACATACTCGCTGCCAACCAATCGTCAGGCTTCCCTCACACTGATTCCTAACCTCCTCCCAGGAAAAGCCTGATGTCCTCAGCGACCCTCCCACAGCTGGAGCTGCCCAGCCGGCAGGGAGTCCATCCTCCACAGCTCCGAGGAGCTGACACAGAGCCCTGAGACCCGTGAGAGGCACCTCCTCCTCTTCAGGGACCAGATGGGCATCACGGAGCACAGGTCAGTAGGAAGACCATCACTCTATTCTTCTTGGTTCAAAGTCAATTCCTTCCAGGTCTGCACTGCACGGAGCTGCCCTTCACCTGGCAAGTGAGGTCAGAGGCTGCGTCCCTCAGGCAACATCACGTACCTAGCAGGGAGAAAACAACACAGGAGGTGCAGAGGAAATCCCTCATTTAAAAAGAAATCCTACATGAACTTGACCTTTCAGGTTGCTTACAGGTGTATGGTGTATCCTTAGCAACAAATTTGAACTTAGAAATTTAGAAACCCATTAATTGAGTTAACATTAATTACCATAATAATCATTTTTCTCTTTGGGAAAATATGCAATCTTACTTTCTCAGTATTTGCCTTAGATTAGGGGAGGTTATGTCCACAGAAGTGCAATATTAGTTTTCTTGCCCGCAGGACAACGGTATACTTGCTGCTTCTCCTCTTGATTTCTCTCGCACTCCCCAGAACACTCCTGTGCCCGTACAGATGTGCATAAAGTGGACAGATGTTCAGGATACTTGGCCAACCTAATTCATTACGGTTGGGAGTTCCCCCCCAGCGGATCTTTACAACCGTCCAAGCAGTTACTATTAAGTTCATTGATGGGACCCAAACAATGCTTTTCTCCCAGGAAGCCAGGTTGTTAGCTCACCCCCAGAGAAGTCTGCAAAGCAAACACCCTTCCCCAGGGGGCTGCCTTGAGCTGCTCTGGGCAGAGAGGGAAGGAGAAAGACCCTGCGGCCTCAGCCCCCCTCCTCACCCTGCACCCTCTGCCTCCTTCACTCTCCCCCTACAACTGCAATATGCTAGCTCCCCCCAAACTTAACATGGAAACACAGGTCACTCACCAACTAGGAAACTCCCGCATCTCCTAGGGGAAGGGGAGAAGGGACGGGGCGGGCGGGAGCAGCTGGGGGTGCGGAAAGAAGATCCACCTGTGGGAGCAGCAGAGTGGGGAAGACCACCCAGGGAGCAGCACCGAACCCTTCATCGCCTTGGCTTGGGGGATTCCTCTCCTCTTCCAGAAGATCGGGAAGCTTAAAGGGAACGAAAAGCTTCCTCTCCTAGGCTGGAGGGCCCCTGGCCTCAGGCAGTTTCCAAGGCTGCAGCTCAAAGAATGAGAAGTGGCAGGCCACCAACAGGCTTTGGGCACAAAATAATCTTCTGAGCCTGACTGAGAGATACAGTGGCCCTACACACACACAGGGAACCAGAGAGTGTGACCTGCCTCCTGACCACAAACCGACCCAGGCTGCAGTTAGAATCTCAGGGCAGTGAATATATGGAAAAAGGTCACCTTGGGGGCTGGTCAGCATTCGGCCTCGGGAATTTGCCCACCAGCTCTTGACTCCTTTACTGCCAGGACATGATCCAAACAGCACCAGACTGGAGCGTATCACAGCGCACAGGTGCCCGGGAACGTCCACCCTCACCTTGCACTTTCAGGACTGAGCACCTGCCCGGAACGTCACACATCAACTCACTTAATCATCACACCCATTTCACAGATGAGGGAGGTGAAGCTCTATGGAGCGTGAGTGCTCGCCCAAGTTCCCCAAGTGGAAGTGGCAGAAGCAGGCCTTAAACTTGTATCCTATTTTCCAAGTGCACCACTCCGCCAAGCCCCCTCCCCTCTGGTCCTGGAGGGATCTGATGGGAGCCACACCCCCTAGTGTCCTGTGCACATCACAGAGGCTTCTGTGTGTTTTTTTTTTTAAAAACAGACGGGCACAGGGAATGTCTGACAGCCTTCCAGAAACCACACGGGCAGAGAAAAGCCATGGGGCGGAAGGGGGATACGGACACGAGTCTTGTGGGATTCGTCAGGGAAATAGCCAGGCCCTGAGGGAAGGCTCCGATGTCCGGGGTCAGCAGCAGGGTCTTCACACTAACTATGGCCCAAGTCATGGGAAAGACATGGGTGGCTGCTGCATCACTGGAGGAAAGGACCTATTTTGCATGGATGATGATGAGGGTAACCACACTTGGGTGGGGGGCGGGGGGGGGGCGGGACTGCAGCATTGTGCTTCTGTTTTATAGCAAGAGCGTTTGCGAATTTTTTATACTTTCATTCGATTTCCCTTGAAAAATTCTATTTTAAGCTCTGGGGGTGGGGGGCGGAATGTGCCCCATATCAAAAAGCTACTTACACCTACCCACCGTGATTATTTCTTCTAGATGCTTAGAGATTTCAAAGAATTCAAAACATCTGGCATTCTCCGCCCCGCATCCCTCCCGGCCCGGGATGTGTTGTTTTCAGAGCCCTGAGAAATCCCCCGGAGTCGCAAGCAGCGGCGGGGAAATCCTGAGCCTCTCTCAGTCTCAGCGCAGCGGATCCCGAGAGAGGGAAGCGGCCCTCCCCGCCCCGGCCGCCCGCCGCGGCGCAGCCCCGCGCCCAACCCCGCCCCCGCCCCCTGCAGCTTTCGGTGCCTTCAGGACCGCGACCCCCTCTTCGCGAAACAGGCGTGTGTTTGCCCGAAGTCCGGCGGCCGGGCGGGAAAGGGAAGGCATGCAGGGGGCTGGGTCGGTTCAGCTCCGAGAGCCTGCGTCGGGGGCGGGGGACCGCCGGCTGCAAGCACACCGCCGCGCGCCCAGGGGGCGCTGTGAGCCAGCTGGAGGCACGTGAAGCCCGCTGCGCAGAGACCTCGCGCGGACCCGCCACGTGGCCTACGCCTGGCTGCCCGGCGGTCGCGGAGCCAGCCCGTAGGCTTGGGATTTAGTCTTCACAACGATGCTTTAAAAAGTATTTGCATACAGGAATGCTCCCACTTCCCCAAAGGAGAGTCGGGGTGACAGCACTTTTGGAGAAACTGTATTAGGCGTCCACACTCTCCCTGGGTCCACGGGCTGACCTTGTGATCTACCTTCATCCCCTGCAATGGATCTTGCTCCCCATGCCTCTGTGCCTCTGTCCGCGCTGCCCTGGCCACCTAGGAGGCTGCCCTCCCTGTGGGTAGCTCTAACTCTTGCTTAGGGATGGGGCCCTGTGCACAGAGCACACGCCTGGAATTGAATCCCAGCTCTGCCATTCACTAACCATGACCAAAGTGCTGCGTGCCTTGGTTTCCTTGTCCGTCGAATGGGAATAAAAACGGCGTGGGAGGTTGGGGGAGCCAGGTGGTGGGTATTGGAGAGGGCACGGATTGCATGGAGCACTGGGTGTGGTGCAAAAACAATGAATACTGTTACACTGAAAATCAATTTAAAAAAAATTTTTTTTTAAAAAGGGACCTACCGCATAGGATGGCTTAGACTGCGAATGACAAGAATGACAGGCAGGAGGTTAGAGCAGGGCTGGCACATATGTTCTGTGTTCACTGTGAAAAGGAGTCCTTTTTGAAGAGCTTTCCAGGAAGGGTTCAGAGGTCCCTCCTCCCCCATGCCAAAAAGAGAAAAGATCTCAGTCTCCTCCACTACCTAAAAATTCATTGTTAATCATTTATTAGCTAACCAGTACTGGTGTGAATTGAGGGTCTACTTTGCTCTAGGCATTCTGCGGCACTCCTGCGGTGAAAGACAGAGAGCCCAAGCTCTCAAGGAGCTTATAATGTAGCAGGAAAATTTGTATTTCACCAGCCCTGAGGGACAAAAGGGAAGGAATGATGATTAACTCTTTAGTTGGGTTTTTGTTGTTGTTGCTGTTTTTTAATTTTTTTTTTTTAATTTGACAGACAGAGATCACAAGTAGGCAGAGAGGCAGGCAGAGACAGAGAGAGTGGAAAGCAGACTCCCCGCTGAGCAGAGAGCCCGATGCGGGGCTCGAACCCAGGATCCTGGGACCATGACCCGAGCGGAAGGCAGAGGCCTTAACCCACCTAGCCACCCAGGCGCCCCTGTTGTTGTTGTTTTAATTCGGAAAGTGAAACTCCAGTATGTTTGGGAAATGTATCCAATTTATCTAATTTAGAATAGAATGTTCTATATGTTTTTAGGATGTCCTTGGTACCATATTCAAATATGTATAATGAGGAGCTATTCTAAGAAGTTATATACAATTTTATAAGATTTGAGATCTGATTTTTAAAACATTATGGAGCCATGAGCCACATAGTTATGTGTTACTAGTGTCAGTGAGTGAAGATCTATGATACCCACAGAAATTTATTGACAAGAACAGGCCCTTTGCCTCCACAGTCAAAGGAAAAACTGCTTTTGGTTGCATTTTACTATAAATAGTATGAGACACAAAGAAGTTAAGTGTATTTCATAACATGACCAGATGGTTTTGAAATCTTTTACCCTTGAAGCAATAGCCGTTCAGTTAATAACTTCCACCTCCCAAGACTGGCTAATATAATTTGCAGAACCCAGGGTGAAATGAAAATATGGGGTGCCTTGCTCAAAGAGCAGAACCTGAAACCAAGCATCCAGCACCTTCTGAGCGTGGGGACCTGTGAGACTGCATGCTCATGTGTTGGTGAGACTGGCCCAGCTGCCCCCTCTTACTGATTTCATGTGTTTTAACATGAATGTTAATGTATTAACATATTTAAGGAACTTTAAAGCTTAACACCTTTGCTTGACATATTTACCAACACTGTACAACATTCCCTTTGCTTCACAAAAGACTTTATTTCTTTTCTAAAACTCATATCTTAGAATAAAAGAGATCCATTTACATTATTTAAAAAAATAAGAACTATATAAATGTGTCTCTCTTATTAAAAAAAAAAATAAAAGCTACATAAATATTATCTGTAAACTTAAATGTGATTGTCTTAGGCTGAAAATGTGACACCAGTGCAGATTTCCCTAAGTGCCCTCTCACCCATCTGGCTCTCATCTTACAAAGGTTACACTGTGGAACTACAGGACTGGAGAGAATTTAGATTGCTTGTTCCTATTGACTAAAATAATAGATACCTATTTACTTCCCGCACCTTGCAAAAACTTACCCATCAAAACTTATCCAGAGCAGCACATTTGGAAAGACAAATTTTAGAGCCACCCAAAGAGAAAACCTGCTGAATACTTTTTTTTTAAGATTTCATTCCTTTATTTGACAGAGAGAGAGAGCACAAGTAGGGGGAGAAGCATAGAGAAAGGGAAAAGCTAGAGAAAGGGAAAAGCTGTCTCCCCTCTGAGCAAGGAGCCCGATGTGGGGTTCAGTCCCAGGACCTAGGGGTCATGACCTGAGCCGAAGGCAGTCGCTTAACCAACTGAGCCACCCAGGTCCCCAAACCTGCTGAATATTGCAAACATAACAGTGTGTGCTTACTTTGTGCCAGATGCTGGTCAAAGCCCTTCCCCTATAGTAATTCATTTAGTTCTCAAAAAAAAAAAAAAAAAAAAAAATCCGTTCAGTTGGAAATGACATCCCATCCCATAATCTATTCTTCAAAAGAAGTCAACAAGTCCAGCCCTACTGGAAAGGATGAAAATTGAGCTTCACATTTTGGGGGAATATATACTAAGGGAATCATGAACATATTTTTAAAACCACCTTATTGACATACAGATTATATTTAAAACCAAATAAGACAAGATAGACTCACCAAAGGAGTGAGTATGAAGACAACTATAAGAGAGACCAAAGAGTGAGCCCTCAGAGGCTTCAACATTAAAAGGTTAATTTTCTGTTTTCTAGATAGGCATATGAGGCACGAGAGTCATGCAACTTCCCAAGGTCACCAAACCAGCAGGGTACAGAACGGGATCCAGGACCTAGGCAGTCAGATTTCAGAGCCTATGTGCTTCATTACTCTGCTGCTCTGGAAGGAAACCACCAAGACCCAAGTTCAGCAAATAAGCAGACTAATGGAAGTGTATAAACTGATATTTGCCATTTGGTCTGGTGTGTAAGATCCATGAAAATTATTATTTCTTCTTGGGTTCTTGGCCTCAATGTTTCTCTCCCCAGATGATGGTGCTAGGGATACAACAATTCATTCATTTACTCAACAAATTTTTGTTGAGCATCTCTGTATGTCAGGCACTATTTTAGGAACTTGGGATAAAAGAGACAAAGAATCCTACTCTTATGGGGCCTATGCTCTAGCAAAGGGCAATAGAAAATAGATAAGAAACAGAATAAATGGTCTAGTGTGTTGGCAAGTGAAATGGGCGGAAATGTAGAATTGGGTAAAAGGAATTGGCAATTCATAGGAAGAGGAGGGTCATTTGTAATACTGGATGGAATTCACTCATTGCAAAAGGCAGTTTTGAGCAAACATATGAAGGAAATGAAAGAGTTAGCCAAGACATCAAGAAGAAGAGCATTCCTGGCAGAGAAAACAGCAAGAACCAAGTCCTGAAGGCTGGAGTGTTCCTGGGATACTGAAGGAGCAGCAAGGCATCCAGTGGGGCAGGAGAGGAGGGAGTGAGGGTGGGAAGCTGAGATGCAATCAGCAGGTAACATGTGCCAGGTCAGGCAGGGCCAGACCTTAGGAGGACTCTGGCTCATCTATTTTGGTGAGGGAGATGGAAAGCCATTGAAAAGATTGTAGCAGAGCAGTAACAGGATCTCACCTATGTTTTTTTGGTTTGGGGTTTTTTTTTTTTAAGAATTATTTATTTATTTGAGAGAGAGAGAGCGCGAGCACATGCACATGGGATTGGAGGGAGAGGGGCTAAAGGGGAGAGAGAGAGAGAATCTCAAGCAGACTCCCCACTGAGCATGGAGCCTGATTCAGGGCTGGATCCCACGACCCTGAGATCCTGACCCAAGCTGAAATCAAGAGTCAGATGTCCAAATGACTGAGCCACCCAGGTGCCCCTGATCTCACTTATGTTTCAAAGGAAACACACTGGATGCTTTGTTGCAAATAGCCTAGGTCAGAGGAGATGCCGAAGGCAGAAAGGAGACCCGTTAGCAGATCGCTGCAGTAACCTGGGCAAGGGACAATGGTGGCTCAGCCCAGAAAAGGTGCAGTTGATGTACGTGCCTGGATTCTAAACAAACCTTGGAGATTAGGCCAATCTGCTAAATTTAAGGTGGAGTATTAGAGAAAGAGAGGGTTTTTTAAAAAAAAAATTTTTATTTAAATTTTCATTATTTAACATACAGTGCTATATTGGTTTTGGGAGTAGAATTCAGTGATTCATCACTTATGTACAACACCCAGTGTTTGTCACTACAAATGCACTCCTTAATCCTACAACCCATCTAGCTCATCTCCAACCCACCTCCCTCTATCACCCCTCAGGTGGTTGTTCTCTATCATTAAGAGTCTCTTACGTTTTCTCTCTCTCTCTCTCTCTCTCTCTCTCTCAAGAGAGAATTTAAAAGGAACTAAAATTTCTTGGTCTGGGTAACCAGAAGGATGGAGTGCCCTTCCACTGCAATGGGAAAGACTGAGATGGAGTAGATTCTGGACATGTGAGAGCAGCAGTCCAGTTTTGGACCTGTTGAGTTGGAGATGCTTGTTAGACATCTGGAGGGAGAAGTGGGGAGATAGATGGATATGAGAATTTACTGCATTATTTGTTGTTAGGTAACAAAT
This sequence comes from Mustela nigripes, assembly GCF_022355385.1. Classification (NCBI taxonomy): domain Eukaryota; kingdom Metazoa; phylum Chordata; class Mammalia; order Carnivora; family Mustelidae; genus Mustela; species Mustela nigripes. The sequence continues at coordinate 141,483,954 of NC_081561.1, read as the reverse complement.
TACTCAAAATGTAGCAGCTTACAACAATCATGTATTACTCCAAGTTGTCTGTGTGTCACAAATCTGAGAGCTGCTTAGTTGAGTACTTGTGGCTTACAGACTGCAACCAAGGGTTTGGTGGGGCTTGTAGTCTCATTTGAAGGCTAGTTTGGGGAAAGATCAGCTTCCAAGTTCACTTGTGTATCTGTTGGCAGACCTCAGAAGATCCACTTACCTGTTCACCCACATGGCTGCTGGTAGCCTCACAATGGGCCTCTCAGCACTTGGCATCTGGCTTACCTCAAGAGAAGTGATTTAAGAGACAGTGAGGAATTACTCAAAATGGAAACCGAAGTCATTTTATAACCTAACCTTGGAAATGACCTTCAGTTACTCCTGCCGTAATCTGCTCAGTAGAAGCCAATTGACAAGTCCAGTTCACACTCAAGGCAGGTGAAATTAAGCTTCATCTCTTAAGGGCAGATAAATGAATAGATTCCGGACATATTTTTAAAACCATCACATCTTCATGGCCTTAAATATGATCTGCACAGATTATTACATTTAAAACCATGAGATTAGAATAGCCCATCAGAAGAGTGAGTGTGAAAAAAAAAGCGAAGAGCACCAAGGGTTGAGTCTCAGGAGGTCTCAATGTTAAAAGGCTGCAGAGAAGTTGAAGAACCATCAAAAGAAATCAAGAATGAGAGATTTGTCAAATAGGAAGAAAGCAGAGAGAGGGTGATGTTTTAAAACTGACTGGAAAAGGTACATCAGGGAAGAGAGAGTGGTCTACCCTGTCAAATGTTGCCTTTAGGCAGGGTGACCATTTATCCTGGCTTGCCCAGGGCCATACCAGCTCACTTTGGCTTTGTTCTGGTGTTGTTGCTAAGAGGACCCCCTTTCACTCTGAAACACAGCCCAATCTGATGAATTATCTGAACATCCCAAACGTAAGTCAAGTGGTATGAGCACCTAGATTTGGGAATTGGATAAGGCAATGGAGAGGTCATTGGTAACCAGAGGGGGACTACCTAATTAGTGATTCACTGTGATATTATATCAACATCCTTTTCATTCAAAATACTTTTTCTTTTTTTTTTTAAGATTTTATTTATTTACTTGAGAGGTAGTGAGAGAGAGAGCATGAGAGGGGAGACAGTCAGAGGGAGAAGCAGACTCCCCATGGAGCTGGGAACTCAATGCGGGACTCAATCCTGGGACTCCAGGATCATGACCTGAGCTGAAGGCAGTCACCCAAACAACTGAGCCAACCAGGTGCCCTCAAAATACTTTTTCTATTAAAGTTACTAAAGAATTATGTAAAATATTAGCTAAGATTAGCATAAATATAGCATATAATAACATACCAAATTGAAATAAGATTTTACAAATCACAAAGGCAATCAGTTCACTAAATTTTAATTCTTCTCAATCACTACTTGATGTAATCATGGATTACACCAAAGTTTGAGTACAGCTTTAATGCAAACTCACTTTATGAATTAGCATCCTGGAAAAAATTATGACTATCACAAAGCTACAGAACTGATAGACTTTCTTGTTGTAGAAACAAAATAATTTGACAAACATCAAAAAAACATCCTCAATGTGATCCACGTTGATAAAATAGAAACAGACATCCCAAGATTCCTATTTATTCAAAATAATTCATGAAATGATTTTCATTTGAGAACATGTACCTTTAAAAAAGCTCTAGTTACAGCTTGTCCCCAACTCCCATGGCTGCTCCTGCTCCTACCTTCCCTGCTGGTTACTTGGGAGGGGATGATCTCCAGTGCACCTGTCTCCACTTTGCCTATGCCAAATTTGAATAATGTCTGTCACTTCCTAGGTCCTTGCTATAGTCTAGGCACTATGTATATTACTTTACAAATCTTAATATATATCATCACCTACAACAGCTCTGCTGTTGTGTGGTTCCTGCACCACACCTTGCATACTTGCTTAGGTCATGGAGTGGCAGTACCCTCTTTTAGCATATTCTCTTTTTTTGAGTGAACAATAACTTAGATTAATTATCTGCCTTTGTTGAAAAATAAACTCTGCCTCATTTTTGGCACTATTAAGAAATGGAAAGCTGACATTAAGTTTCATTTTACTTATCTGGTCTTAAATAATGTTCTTCTTGGGGTCATTGTCTCCACCAAAAAAGAGATCTCCATCCATAGGAGCAGGCTAGTATCTTTTTTTAAATTATTTTTATTAACATATAATGTATTATCATCCCCAGAGGTACAGGTCTGTGAATCATCAGGCTTATACATTTCACAGCACTCACATAGCACTTACCCTCCCCAATGCCCATAACCCAACCACCCTATTCCTGCCACTCCACCCACCAGCAACCCTCAGTTTGTTTTGTGAGAGTGAGAGTCTCTTATGATTTGTCTCCCTCCTGATCCCATCTTGTTTCATTTTTTCCTTCCCTACCCCCCAGAACACCCTGCCTGCCTCTCAAATTCCTCACATCAGGGAGATCATATTATAATTGTCTTTTTTGGCTGACTTATTTCATTCAGCATAATACCTCTAATTCCATCGATGTCGTTGCAAATGGCAAGACTTCATTTCTTTTGATGGCTGCATAGTATTCCATTGTATGTATTTATACCACTTCTTCTCTATCCATTCATCTGTTGATGGACATCTAGGCTTTTTCCATAGTTTGGCTATTGTGGATATTTCAGGCTAGTATCTTTTTTTTAAAGATTTTATTAATTTATTTGACAGACAGAGATCACAAGTAGGCAGAGAGGCAGGCAGAGAGAGAGAGAGAGAGAGAGGAGCAGAGAACCCAATGTGGGGCTCGATCCCAGGACCCTGGGATCATGACCTGAGCTGAAGGCAGAGGCTTTAACCCACTGAGCTACCCAGGCGCCCTTCAGGCTAGTATCTTAATTGCTTAGGTGAACAATGGTGAGGTAGGTTATAGAAATGACAATTTTTTAAATAAAATCTAAGTATCTTTTTTTATCTCATTTTAACTATCAGAAACTGGAAAATGATCCTACTTTATAGGTATCAGCACCCTGACTGTGGGGTTCTCTCTGAGGAATCAGCTGGGGGTCATGACCACTATAGGTACAGTTGGTGCATTTCACAAGATGTGCCACACTGGAAAATCAACTGCCTGGGAAAAGGCAGCTAGGGAGCTGGGGATTGACATAGAGGGTTGGGAACAAACCAAAAACCCAACTCGCTGACTAGTTGCTATAAACTCTGAAGCCATTTACCTAGCCCAGTACTTAATTCTATCTTTACAACACCCTGTATATCAGGTACTGTTATTAGTCTGTTAATGTCACAAAAATAACATGGAACAGATCATCTCAAAACACAGTAGCTTGCAAAAACATCATTTCTTTGCTCATGCATCTGCAGGTCACCTAGCATTTGGCTGATCTGGCTGGGCTCAGCTCGGCTTGGGCACCTACAACAAGGTAAGTTCAGGTGTTCTTCAGTGTCTTGTAGTCTTCTGGGACCAGCAGGACACTCAGAGTATGTGCTTCTAATGGTGATGGCGGAAGTGCTCGAAGGCACACCCAGACTCATGAGCATGTCTCTTTCGGGTCTCATGTACAATATCCTCCTGTGTAAACAAGCCAAGTGGCCAAGCCCAAAGTCAAAAGTCAAGGATGTACACTCTGCCCACCAGGAGACCTTTCAAAGATGTGAGTGTGTAATATGACTACAGAGGCATGAAGATCAGGACCAAGAGCTAAATCCAGCACAGGTGCTACCATTATTTTCATCTTAAAGATGAGAACACCAGGAGGGGTTAGTAGACTTGCCCAGAGTCCCACTAATGCTAAGCAGAGATGCTGACCTTTAAACCCAAGCAGACCAGCTCAGACCCCAAGTTCTCATACAGGGTAGCTTAACAAGAACCAGGTGAAAGCTCCTGTGGGCCTGGAAAGAAACATGAAAGGTCAGACACAGAGTGGAAAAAGGTCAGGGGAAGGAGCAGGCCAGGATCAGCCTAAGAGGAACCCTGCCCATGCTGAGATCACAGCTCCCCCAGATCCTTTATCCACAGGCTTGTAGAGTACTCCTGTTCTTGGCCATAAATTGGCAAATTTACACCCCCCAAAAGAGAAGTTCATTCTAAAGTCTATTTAAAATTCCACCAGTTATCCAAAAGTTTATTCTTTTCATATTTTTTCTGTTGTTTCAGTTGTCTGCAATGAGTAAAACAAAAGTACAACTTTAAATAAATAAATGTATAAAGTATTAAAATATAAGTGTAGTATTTCTCCCCTGTTTGAGAATTGGTTCATGGGAAGTTTTTCTGTTTAAATATATTTGTAATTCACAGAATTCCAAAGGTTTTTCCCTTTACAATTATTAAGTTTTGAGGATTTTATTAGAACATAAAAATCAATTCCATTTGCATATCTAGGACAGGAGTAGATTTCAAATGCTTCAAAAACTATTTTCTAGGGGCGCCTGGGTGGCTCAGTGGGTTAAAGCCTCTGCCTTCAGCTCAGGTCATGATCCCAGGATCCTGGGATCGAGCCCCACGTTGGGCTCTCTGCTCAGCAGAGAGCCTGCTTCTCTCTCTCTCTCTGCCTGCCTCTCTGCCTACTTGTGATCTCTGTCTGTCAAATAAATAAAATAAAATCTTTAAAAAAAACTATTTTCTATATATTATAACTAATTTTGTGTGCAATAGATAAAAATGTAATAAAATCTATATAATTTATATTTTAATTTTAATAATTACATTAAATAAGTGCTTATAATAAAAATAAGGTAAAGATAGTTCAGACTGATGAGGAGAGGTTTTTAATTTTTAAAATTTTAATATTTTGATTTTTATTATACAAAATTATTTCAATTTAGGCAATATTTCTTAAAATTTCAATGAAATATACCATCTTCTATCAATTGGTTTCTTTTTTGAAGATTGTACTTATTTATTTATTTATTTATTTATTTATTTATTTATTTGAGAGAGAGAAGGCAAAACTGAGCATGGCAAGTAGAGGGAGAAGCAGAATGCTCGCTGAGCAGGGAGCCAGAGGGGGAGAGGGGTGGGGAAGGGCTTGATCCCAGGACCCTGATCCCAGGACCCTGAGATCATGACCTGAGTTGATGGCAAACGCTTAACCAACTGAACCACCCAGGCGTACCTATCAGTTTCTTATTGCTGACTATATCAAATCATAATACGCTAACATATTATGAAACAGTAATTCAAAGAAGATACCATCGAAGGAGAAATGACCATCTTTTTTAACCCCAGAATAGATTGTTGCAATTACTTAATATGGAGGTGATGCAACACTGATACTTTCATAGAAACAAAGAGAATTCTTATGACTGATGTCATTACACAATTGATGTTTCCACCCTGGTTCCTGTGAAACTCATTTCTCTTCAGGAGCAGTTAATTGTACACAAAAATTTTACCTTTGTTTTCCAAAATCTTGAAATATAACTGTGGTAAAACTTCCAACCACATTTTTAAAATAAATCTACTGTCTAAAAATGAGATCTCTTGTTTGACTATTGGATATGAAACTTTAAAACTAGCCTATGGCCTATATTTCACATCTTACATGCAATTGTTAGAAAGTAAGAGAAAGTTACATCAATCATTTAAATCAGAAATTTAGGAAAGCAAAATTAACATGCACCCTGATGAGTAGAAAAAAGAAAACTAAAAGTTGGAAATAAAAGTTTTAGAATGTAAAAGTAGAAAAAAGAAAATACCTAATAGAAATTTAAAAAATAAATAAATAAGAAAATACTAAATTTGGATAGCAAACAAAATCATTAGAATATATGAAAATATCTAAGAAAAATGTTCAAGACCTTTTTTTCTTAAGACTTTTTTTTTATTTATTCATTTGAAAGAGAGAGAGAGCGTGAGAGGGGAGAAGCAGACTCCTCATGGAGCCGGGAGCCCAATGCGGGACTCATCCCAGAACTCCAGGATCATGACCTGAGCCAAAGGCAGTTGCTTAACCAACTGAGCCACCCAGGCACCCCTGTTCAAGACCTTTATAGAGAATGTTTTTATAGAGAATAAGGCTACTGGACTGTGTCCCTTGAGGCTATCAGGTTTTGTGATGGACAAGCAGAGTTTTGAAGTGAATGTAAGCTTTGGAGACAGACAAACAGATAGTCCATCTCTTGTTGCTTCTGAGCTCTGTGTGTCCGCCCACACCCTGAAGTCATCGAGTTCCCTTGTAGGTGTGAATAAGGATCTAATGTCAGTATGTCAAGCTCTTGATGTGTCATTTAAAAACTAAAGGTGAGGGCACCTGGGTGGCTCAGTGGGCTAAAGCCTCTGCCTTCGGCTCGGGTCATGATCCCGGGATCCTGGGATTGAGCCCCACATCGGGCTCTCTGCATTGCAGGGAGCCTGCTTCCTCCTCTCTCTCTCTGCCTGCCTCTCTGCCTACTTGTGATCTCTCTCTGTCAAACAAATAAATAAAATCTTTAAAAAAATAAAATAGAATAAAAACTAAAGGTGAGTAGATTTTTAAAATAGTATGGGGCGGGGTGAGTGATTCAGAGCTCCTCTAGGTTCTTTTTTTCTTTCTTCCTCCCTCTCTCTTCCCTTCGTCTCTTCCTTCCTTCCCTCCTGTCCTTTCTTTCTTCTAATCATGGATTCTCTTGTCCCAGGCCTGTTTTCCACAGCAACCCCTAAATGTAAGGACGAGGGAAAGTTGATTAGAGGGTGGACATCCCAGTTACAGAGCATGGACCAGGAGGGGGCCGGAGGCCAGGCAGCACAGAGGGCAGCCTCTCTTCCTCTTCCTCTCCACTCCCTGTGGGGACTCTTAGGGAGCACTGACAGGAATGAGGGTTGGGTCTAAAAGAAAAAAAAGACCCTTGAGATTATTTCTTCCCTTCAATGAACACTATTACACTAACTCAGAGCAAGGACAGAGAGAAAGAAGGGACTTTTCCTTTCCCGGAAGCTGTGTGTGTGCCCCTTTCTACAGAGGAGAAGCCCATGAGCCATCAGCCCCTGCCAGGCACTTTCCCACATATGGGCAGCAACTAGCCCAACATCAACAAAGGGGACACCTCCTGCTGTGCCCAAGGAGCGACAGGCCCAGAGCTGAGATGGAGTGGGAAATGGGGGAGGGTTATGGGTTATTCTAAGTTTCTTGAAGTTCCCGTGTCTCTTGTCATGTACTGTTAAAGCCTAACCTGAAATGGACCCCTCCTGGGTATCAGTCCCTTGCTGCATGGAGCTTGGTCTGGTCTCAGTTTTGTTAACACAGTAAACACTACTGACTGCTCATCTCTGTCTCCCAAGAGAAGGCACTTCTGCTAGGCCACGAAAGCTTTTCTGTGCCTACCAGTGAGCCCAAACACCACTGTACATGCGTTTGGTTCCTGTGGGTCAAGTGATATGTATGAGCTAACATTTTATGCTGTGTTATCTGCCAAGCACTGTGCTAACATTTTTTTAAATTTATTTTTAATTTATTTTCAGCATAACAGTGTTCATTATTTTTGCACCACACCCAGTGCTCCATGCAATCCGTGCCCTCTCCAATACCCACCACCTGGTACCCCGACCTCCCACTCCCGCCCCTTCAGAACCCTCAGATTGTTTTTCAGAGTCCATAGTCTCTCTATATTATGTCTGTAATTTGATCCTCATAGTACCCCATCACTGGTCACAAAAGTGCCCAGTACATACCAGCTGGGGGCTCAGCAGGAACAGAATCACCCAGAGCCATGAAGCTCTCCTTTTATTTATTTATTTTTCCTTCCTCCCTCACAAGTCACAGTCGAATTTGCAAAGTGCTTTCCCTTTTCAGTGAGAAGGGACAAATGCCCACTTCCTCGGTGAGGTAGGGCTTGGGGTAGAGAAATCCTGCACTGGGTCCGCAGGGTTGGAGGGTGGGCGGCCACTGTGGGGTGGGCCCTGAAAGCTGAGGGCCCGGAAAACCCATGGTTTACCACGGAAACCATGACAGAACCTTCACATTAACACCCAACCTTCCTTCCTCCCCCGGGGCCTCCTGAGCCCCCTCAAAGGTAAAGACAGAGGCCACTGCTCCAGTAGCTGAGAAGCCCACTCTGTGGCTTGACTTTTCCTGTCCTCCCACTCACTGCAGAGTGGGCCACACTGCTCTTACTCAGGGGCTGCTGCTTTCAAAGCTCAGAAGCAGCGGAAATCACGGGCCACGGCAGCCTCCAATGGCACCTGGAGCTTGGCACTGGTGTTAACTGGAGGCCCAAACGTCTCCCACCAACACTGTTCCTTCTCTCCTGAATCCAAGAATCTCTCTTGCAATTGCTTTTGAGAGAAGACAGTCCCATTTTTTTCTTTTCTTCTTCTTCTTTTTTTTTTTTTTTTTTTTAAGAAAAAATGGCAGCACCCCTCCTGGTAACAACCACATCTGTTAAGAAGCAATGGCCATCATTACACCCTTGGGAAGAGCTTCAGAAAGTGTTCTAATAACTGTAGGCCATTCAGCATAAGCCTTAAAACTGTGCCTCTGTTCCAGAATGATTCCTGCCCAGTTTCTAGCATTAGAATCCTACTCATTGACCTTCAGCTTTTCTGGACATCAGCTTCTCATACAGCTCTCTGCCTCCCAAGCACTGCGAAGGAGCACCTGTCCGGGTCAGCGGTCCCTCCACGGGCTAGACGAGATCTCATTTGACTTGAGCAGGAGGCATAGAGTACTTAACTCAATTCCCAAAGCAAGTAAGTAAATAAATTATTCACGTGGTTGGGCATGGAGGTGGCAGAGATTGATTCATGTTCTTTTATCAATAAGCTTTCATTGAATGTAACCCTGTGCCAGACACATGCTCGTCCCTGGGTCCACACTACGGGGCTTTCAACCTAATTGGAGAAATATGAACAGCTATGTATACACTTGTCTTCTTTGGAACAACAGCTCAAGCCTCAGTAGATGCTTTGGTTAAGAGTTTGTTGGGTATTAAGGGCAAGAAAGCAGTACACCTCATCTCCATCTGGGAGATTCACACTGCGCAGCAGTGTCTTAGAAGGTCTGAGAAGTCCTGCCATAAAGAATCTGTCTAACTCTCTGTATGAGTCAGGATGGGCTAAGTTATGCTGCAGGAAACAAACAACTCAAATATCCCTGTGGCTTAGGACAAAGAAAGGTATTTCTTGCTCATGGGACCTGCCCATGGAGGGTCAGCTGTGACTCAGCCACAGGACACAGGCTCATGGAACATGCTCAGTTGAAAGCATGGCCGGTCACCATGTTAAGGGAGAAGAGATGTGGTGAACACAAATGGTGCGTGGCTCATCTGGCTTGAATGGATGAATGTGGCAGCCTAGGGACAAACAGGAGGGATATTCCACCTGGATGTGAAGAGCATACATGACAGGGCTGGTTAGGCATGCCAGACATAGGACTGTCTCCCACAGGAAAGACCTGGCATGAAAACAAACCATAGCAGTAATTTCTTTAGGAAGGGGCAAGTGGGTACCATCAGAAAAACAAACAAAAAACAAATCAAGATCTCTTCAAAGTAGTGAGGAGAAGGCAGGTGAAATAGGTCCAGGCCAAATACAGATGCACAGAAAGTTGACTAAGAGAGGAAGAAGCTGTTCCAACATTCCAGTGGACTATTGGGGATTGGGGAGTTTTTTTAAACATAGAGGCTAGAGACTCCGATTTCAACAAGGAATATGGGATTAAGCTTTATCCTTATAGCAAGCAATAATTCTCCCAACATCTGCTGAGACAAGCCTACAAACAGGGAAAGGGATGCCCAATGCAAATGCTCACTAAACTATTTTAAGTTTTATAGCACAGAAGGATAGAAAACCATCATTGACACACCAGCTACAAACAAGTCTGACAGAGCAGGAGCTCTGATCCTCTGCAGAGAACAGGAGGGTGATTCCATACAAAGGCATCTTCAGTTTGTCCCACAGTGGAATCAGAGACTGAGCACTGGCAGCATGGACAGCCATCCTGAGAACTGAGAAAGCCCGGCTCATCTGCATGGGGAATATTGTACTTTTCCGGTCAGGTGGTCTTAAAGTCATTCTTATGAATCACACAGAGGGGGATAGCCAGGCCTGTCTCATCAGATCATAAGGGTTACTCAATCCTGAAAAAATAATCAATAAGCCAAAAATAAAAGAAAATTTCTTTAAATTGATAAAGGATCTCTACCAGAAATCTGCTATAATCATAGTTAAAAGTGAGCAATTAGCAGCATTCCTATTAAAGACAAACAAGAAAAGGGTGCCCACTATTTAATGTTATAATATTATAGCTCAGCTATGGAATAAAGTAAGGGTTATGTAGCAGAGACAGATTCTCCCAATATCCAATTCCACTTACTTTCATATAATAGATTCCAAGTTAGGCACATGGCCACCCAGGATAAAAATTGGATTTCCCAGACTGCCTCTCAGTGAAACCACTGGCCATTAACTCTGGCCAATAGGATGAGTTATTGACAGAGGGAGTGTCATACAATAGCTTTGGGGAACTTCCCTGAAGAGTCAGGCCACATCTGTCCTTTTCTCACCTCCATCCTACCACCTGGAACTATATGTTGTCATCTCAGATCTGAGAATGAGGGGTGGTGAGTGGTGAGCTGGAAGACCACTGGATATTTGAGGAGTTCACAGAACAGAGCTGCCATACCAACCTGGGACTGCCCATCCCTGGGCATTCTATGAGAGAGAAATAAACATCCTTCTTGTTTAGGTCACCATTATTTGGGGGTCCTCTGTTACTTATAGTTGAAGAAAATCTTAAATACTATGATAAATACATATCTGGATCATTTAACTTAAACAACAGTCAGCAAATGACTGCCTGGGTGCCAAATTCCATCAGCTGCTTGTTTTTATAAATAAAGTTTTATTGAAACACAGCCCAGTCTATGGCTGCTTTCACACTACTGTGGTGGGGTTGAACAGTTTCACAAAGCCAAAAACATTTACTATCTGGCCCTTTACAGAAAAATTTGTTGACTTCTGACCTAGAAAATTCAGAAAGCCAATTGAACAAAAAGCCACTTGAAGAAATAGATACGACTCTAGTTTCATGGAGAGGAGGGAGAAAAAATGAGTTAATTCATTCTGGCCATGCCATCTTCAGGTAGTTGATCTAAATTAAAGAATCTTAATCTTAAAAATCAATTGAGACCTTGAACCCTACTCAACATAAGCCTTGTGTAAGGTACCTTGTAGTTATTAAAATTAAATCTGCAATCTTTATTCAGGGTGATAGTATTGTCTATGGAAAAGACAAAGAGGTAATTTGCAGTCAGAAGGCCTGGGTTTCAGACCCACCTCACTATTTATTAGCTTTCAGATTTCAGCAAAGTCCTTGCAACCTTGATCTCCTCACGAGGACACCTCCTTGACAAGTTGGGGCTGGGATTAAATGAGGTAATGTCTGTAAAGACACCATGCAAACTCCAACATGATGAACAAATGCTGATTACTTCACAGGGTTTATGAGCAAATGCAGATTCTTTCACAGGGTTTATCTTTGAGATTGTTACAAGTTTATATTATGGTGTCTAAACGTGGGTTTAAGAAAAACCAGCAACTGGGGCACCTGGGAGGCTCAGTGGGTTAAGCCACTGCCTTCGGCTCAGGTCATGATCTCAGGGTGCTGGGATCGAGTCCCGCGTCGGGCTCTCTGCTCAGCAGGGAGCCTGCTTCCTCCTCTCTCTCTCTCTGCCTGCCTCTCTGCCTACTTGTGATCTCTCTCTGTCAAATAAATAAATAAAATCTTTAAAAAGAAAAGAAAAGAAAAGAAAAACCAGCAACTATTCCAAGCAAGTTCACAGACTGCGTAGATTTCAGTCTAAACAATTACATTAAGACCAAAAAACAGCCAGATTCCATGCAGACTTAAAGTTCAAGGATGAAATGATTAAGAAGATAGGAAAGATCTGAGGTGAGAGAAGAAAGTAATATAGAAAAGATAGGGCACCTAATGGAACAAATAGTCCTAAAATTTATATGGAACCAGAAAAGGCCTCAAATAGCAGAGGAATATTGAAAAAGAAAGCCAAATTTGGTGGCATCACAATTCCAGACTTCAATCTATATTACAAAGCTGTCATCATCAAGACAGTACGGTACTGGCACAAAAACAGACACATAGATCAATGGAACAGAATAGAGAGCCCAGAAATAGACCCTCAACTCTATGGTTAACTAATCTTCAACAAAGCAGGAAAAAATATCCAGTGGAAAAAAGACAGCCTCTTCAATAAATGGTGTTGAGAAAATTGGACAGCCACATGCAGAAAAATGAAATTGAATCATTTCCTTACACCACACATGAAGATAGACTCAAAATGGATGAAGGACCTTAATGTGAGAAAGGAATCCATCAAAATCCTTGAGGAGAACACAGGCAGCAACCTCTTCGACCTCAGCCGCAGCAACATCTTCCTAGAAACATCACCAGAGGCAAGGGAAGCAAGGGCAAAAATGAACTATTGGGATTTCATCAAGATCAAAAGCTTTTGCACAGCAAAGGAAACAGTTAACAAAACCAAAAGACAACTGACAGAATGGGAGAAGATATTTACAAACAACATATCAGATAAAGGGCTAGTATCCAAAATCTATAAAGAGCTTAGCAAACTCAACACCCAAAAGAACAAATAATCCAATCAAGAAATGGGCAGAAGACATGAACAGACATTTCTGCAAAGAAGACATCCAGATGGCCAACAGACACATGAAAAAATGCTCCACATCACTGAGCATCAGGGAAATACAAATCAAAACCACAATGAGATATCACCTCACACCAGTCAGAATGGCTAAAATTAACAAGTCAGGAAATGACAGATGCTGGTGAGGATGCGGAGAAAGGGGAACCCTCCTACCCTGTTGGTGGGAATGAAAACTAGTGTAACCACTCTGGAAATCAGCATGGAGGTTCCTCAAAAAGTTGAAAATAGAGTTACCCTATGACCCAGCAATTGCACTACTGGGTATTTACCCTAAAGATACAAATGTGGTGATCCAAAGGGGCACGTGCACCTGAATGTTTATAGCAGCAATGTCCACAATAGCCAAACTATGGAAAGAACCTAGATGTCCATCAACAGATGAATGGTTGGAGAAGATGTGGTATATATACACAATGGAATACTATGCAGCCATCAAAAGAAATGAAATCTTGCCATTTGCGGTGATGTGGATGGAACTAGAGGGTATTATGCTTAGCGAAATAAGTCAATCAGAGAAAGACAACTATCATATGATCTCCCTGATATGAGGAAGTAGAGATGCAATGTGGGGGGTTTCGGGGGTAGTAAAAGAACAAATGAAACAAGATGGGATTGGGAGGAGACAAACCATAAGAGACTCTTAATCTCGCAGAATCGCAACTAAGGGTTGCTGGGGGGAGGGGGATTGAGAGAGGGTGGTGGGGTTATGGACATTGGGGGAGGGGTGTGTGCTGTGGTGAGTGCTGTGAAGTGTGTAAACCTGGTGATTCACAGACCTGTACCCCTGGGGCTAAAAATACATTATATGTTTATAAAAAATTATTAAAAATTATTTAAAAGATGTACAGGCAAAAAGAAGGCTAAGAGAAAGCCCACCTTCCCAAGAAAAAGACGGGAACACTAGAGGAGGCTGAGGGGCATGGGCTTGGGACCCCCCAGTGACTTTCATACAAGAAGGGCATATGTATCAACAATAGCCAAATTATGGAAAGAGCTCAAATGTCCATTGACTGATGAATGGATAAAAATAATGTGATAAAAATATAATGGAATATTCCTCAGCCATAAAAAAAAGGAAATCTTGCCATTTGCGAGGATGTTGATGGAGCTAGAGGGGATTATGCTAAGTGAAAGAAACCAGAGAAAGACAAATGCCATATGATTTTACTCATGTGGAATTTAAGATACAAAACATGTACATATGGCAGGGGAGGAGACAGGGAAATAAACCACAAGAGCTCAACAACAGAGAACAAACTGAGGGTTGATGGATGAAAGGGGATGGAGGGTGGCTAGATGGGGGATAGGCATTAAGGAGGGAACTTGTTTTGATGAGCACTGGGTGTTACACATAAGTGATGAATCACTGAATTCTACTCTTGAAACCAATATTGCACTGTATGTTAACTAACCAGAATTTAAACAAAAATTTGAAGAAATTTTAAATAATAAAATAAAATAAATCCAAACTATTGGATTTATTTTATTTTATTTTTCTCCAAAAACATAGGCAGTAATCTCTTCGATATCAGCCACAGCAACTTTTTTCAAGATACGTCTCCAAAGGCAAAGGAAACAAAAGCGAAGATGAACTTATGGGACTTCATCAAAATCAAAAGCTTCTGCACAGCAAAGGAAACAGTCAAAAAAACAAAGAGGCAACCCACGGAATGGGAGAAGATATTTGCAAATGACAGTACAGACAAAAGGTTGATATCCAGGACCTATAATGAACTCCTCAAACTCAACACACACAAAACAGACAATCATATCAAAAAATGGGCAGAAGATATGAACAGACACTTCTCCAATGAAGACACACAAATGGCTATCAGACACATGAAAAAACATTCATCATTACTAGCCCTCAGGGAGATTCAAATTAAAACTACATTGAGATACCACCTTACACCAGTTAGAATGGCCAAAATTAGCAAGACAGGAAACAACATGTGTTGGAGGGAATGTGGAGAAAGGGGAACCCTCTTACACTGTTGGTGGGAATGCAAGTTGGTGCAGCCACTTTGGAGAACAGTGTGGAGATTCCTCAAGAAATTAAAAATAGAATTTCCCTATGACCCTGCACTACCGGGTATTTACCCCAAAGATACAGATGTAGTGAAAAGAAGGGCCATCTGTACCCCAATGTTTATAGGAGCAATGGCCACGGTCTCCAAACTGTGGAAAGAACCAAGATGCCCTTCAACGGACGAATGGATAAGGAAGATGTGGTCCATATACACTATGGAGTATTATGCCTCCATCAGAAAGGACGAATACCCAACTTTTGTATCAACATGGACAGGACTGGAAGAGATGATGCTGAGTGAAATAAGTCAAGCAGAGAGAGTCAATTATCATATGGTTTCACTTATTTGTGGAGCATAACAAATAGCATGGAGGACAAGGGGAGTTAGAGAGGAGAAGGGAGTTGAGGGAAATTGGAAGGGGAGGTGAACCATGAGAGACTATGGACTCTGAAAAACAATCTGAGGGTTTTGAAGGGGCGGGGGGTGAGAGGTCGGGGTACCAGGTGGTGGGTATTATAGAGGGCACGGATTGCATGGAGCACTGGGTGTGGTGCAAAAATAATGAATACTGTTATGCTGAAAATAAAAAATAAATTTTAAAAAATAAATAAATAAATAAATAAGTAAATCCAAACTAAATACATAAATGAAAAGGGTCACCCGGATGGCACAGTTGGTTAAGTGTCCAACTTAACCTGGGTTTCAGCCCAGGTCATGATCTCAGGGTCATGGGACCAAGCCCCTTGTTGGGCTCTGAGCTCAGCATGGAGTCGGCTTGGGATTCTCTCTCCCTCTCCCTCTGCCCCTCTTGTTCATGCTCTCCCTCTCTGTCTCTCTCTCTAAAATAAATAAATAAATCCTTTAAAATCAGTCAATCAATAAATAAGAGCTACTCCAGGAAAAAAAGAAAAAGAAAAGAAAAGAAAGAAGGGAATATGCTCTTTTCCATATAAGGTTCGTTGCATAGGCTGCTTACTTTCTCTGGAACATTCCCCTTGCCTCAGCTACTCCCAACCCCTACTCCCACCAATACTGTCATTCTTCCACTTAGTCCCAGGTCCCAGCTTCTTACCTTGGCAGAGAGGTCTTCTCTGCCACTTTATCTAACTGCTGTTAAGTACATGAATATTAGAATGACAGGAGGAACTTGCACAAGCAAGTGGAGCATCTGGAAATTTACAGTGTTGAATTTGGGGTATTTTAGCCCCTACCACTAACAATGAGTATCGCTTTTACTTTTTGATAAGGTGGAACATATCTCCGTGAGTAATGAAGACTTCAAATATCCACAGATTTAAAAACATATAATGTCCGACACAATGTTTTTATCCCTAGTCAGCTCCAATGAAGGCACAGACTTTGTTTATTCCTTAACATATCAACACCTAGCATAGTTCCTGACATAGGTAGGCACTCATCAAATATCGACTGAATAGAGGAAAATGCACCAGTCTTAGCAACATGTCATCATTTGGCCCACCTTGGTTGCTTCTTTTACTGCTGTCCTGACTTTGGCTGCCAAGTCACAGAAGAGCTGGTGCCAAAGTTGTGTGGCTGGTCAGGGTGCTAGAACCAGGAGCCAGACACTCTGCTCCCTGTTATGACATTTAACTGCTATGTGTGTGACCCAGGGCCAACCAACCAGAGCTCTATTCAAAATGTGAATATGGCTTTTTCTTTCTTCAAATGACTTTGAACCCTTCAAAGGATCACGGTGAACTGACAGATAGATTCCAATTATTGTTAATACTAATTTTTTTGCTTTGTCAGATCTGAAATTTAGAGATCGTTTTATTTACATTTTCTTTGTTGCTTTTATACTCTTTCCCTGTAAATAGAAGGGGAAAAAAAGACAAAAGAGAGGCACACGGTGGGGTGTATAGTGCTATTCCATACCCAGCAATGAAAACCAAAGTTGCCTTTCACAAAAATGTGAGGCATTTCTGGATAAATGATACTCCACCAAAACATGCCCTACCAGTATTTGTTTTTGTTTTTATTTTTTTATTTTTTTATTTTTTTAAGATTTTATTTATTTGTCAGAGACAGAGGGAGAGCGAGCGAGCACAGGCAGACAGAGAGGCAGGCAGAGTCAGAGGGAGAAGCAGGCTCTCTGCCGAGCAAGGAGCCCGATGTGGGACTCGATCCCAGGACCCTGGGATCATGACCTGAGCCGAAGGCAGCTGCTTAACCAACTGAGCCACCCAGGCGTCCCATGTTTTTGTTTTTAATTATTCTTTTTCTCCCTTCTCCTTCCACAGCCATTGAAGATTTCTCTACTGAGTTAACTCTTGGCTGCAAGTGGCCAAATTTGCAAATGTGGCTGCAAATTTGAAATCTTTGGCAGTGTTAGAGTTTGAGTGTATATTGTCTATTTCGGCTCTCTAGAAGAACCCTGATTTTGCTTAGATATCCACTCCTCCTCCATAGTTTGTGTTCCGAAGATGCAGCTGAACAACTGTCCGCTGGATTGGGGTGAGCTTGGTTGGTCAAAGAGTAATTCTCTCCTCCTTGCAATTCATTGGCTCCAGTGTGACCCCATTCTGGTTAATAAGAAGCCAGGTGAAGCATCTGGTTAAAGATGCCTATAGATGCTTTACTAGAGGCTTCTGTGAAATGCTGAATTTCTCCACAGAGTATTCCCAGAAGCAATAGCATCCTGTGGAAAACAACTCTATTTAAAAATGAGTTCAGAATTCAAATCACATTAGGAAGCAAATTACCAAAATGGGCAGTTAGCAAGCACAGTAAATGGGAACATTTGCACATCAAAACAGGAGACAATAAGACAACCCAGAGAGATTCTAATTATATTTAAAACATTTAGGGATAAAACATTTACTGTAACAAAATAGTACAGGAGGAAAAAAGATAGAAAAATCTCACCCCAAAAACTCAAACAGAAAGTATACAAATTATACAAAAAGCATGGAAATTGAGACTCAGTAGGTGGGTCTAATAGTAAGCCATCTACGGTTGAAGAGAAGAGAATTAGAATATAGCACTAAGGAAATCACCTAAAGTGTAGTTCAGAAAGATAAAGTGTGAGGTATAAAAGACACAAGGTAGAATCAAAGAGCCCATCTATGTCTAACTGGAATGAGTAAATAAAAGAGAAAGATGGAGAGGTGATATTCAAGAGATAACAGCGAATTTCCTACAAAAGGAGGAAAAATGTGTCTTCAAATTGTATAAGTAGACTGACTGTGGACCAGTAGAAATAAAAGACTGTGCGTGCATGGTAATAAAACTGCACAATATCCAAGGTAAAAAGGGAAAACTTAGAGTTGTCGTAAGGAAAACAAAACTGATGAGCTAAAAGGAATAATAATTAAACTATTAGTGGATTTCTAAGAAGCCAAAGTAGATGCCAGAGACCACCAATAATATCTTTTAGATATCAGGGGAAACAATGGTCATTCAATCTAAATTCTAACTAAATTATCGATCAAAGTTAAAATTTAAAACCTAATGAAGACAGTCTTAGACATACCAAGATGAAGAGAGTTAACTGAGTGCTCACAGAATCTTGCTGTTAAAATTACTAAGAGGTGTACTTTGGCAAGAAGGAAATTGAGCCCAAAAGGAAAGAAGACACCCGAAACAATGATGGCTGAACAACTCGGTAACATGCCCTGAGTCATTACTGACTGGTACAGACTGATCATAGCTAATCGTGTGTTGTTTAAAATCAGGGGGGAGCTCATACAATAGCTGCCAACATCATAAAAGACAGAAGAGTTCAGAAAGAAGCTAAACCATTCTTGTTCAAGAAGCAAACATAGGGGCGCCTGGGTGACTCAGTGGGTTGAGCCGCTGCCTTTGGCTCGGGTCATGATCTCAGGATCCTGGGATCGAGTCCCGCATCGGGGTCTCTGCTCAGCGGGGAGCCTGCTTCCCTCTCTCTCTCTCTCTCTCTGCCTGCCTCTCTGTCTACTGTGAACTCTCTCTGTCAAACAAAGAAATAAAAAAAATCTAAAAAAAAAAAAAAAAAAAGAAACAAACATAAATCACCTCTGGAGAACATCACGTCAAGTACATATGTTAAAAAAATCAGTGGATGACCTCAATAATAATAAAAATAGAATGTATGCTTTCTAAACACTTAGAGGAGGAAATGAGGAAGTAAAAGAAAAGTTGATGAATTCGACACAAGGCAAGAAGGGAGGGGAAAAAAGAAGCAAAGCTTGAAGATGTGTCAAGAGATGAATAATTATTCCTCAAATTCAATCACATTCCCAGCCAAATGTTGTGTTACCCAGAAACAAAACTGTAAATTAGCCTCCAGCAAGAAGTGTTCATAGGCATAAAGAGAAGGAGGAAAGAGGAGACACTTGAATATATACACACACACAAAGAGCGTGTAAGGAAGAGCATGTGAGGAAGTGGGCCTGGTTTCTACAGTCTTCCTCCCTAATTAACTAATATGTGCAACTCCTTTCCTCCACAATCCATTCTGTGTTTCCTTTGTCCTCAACCAAGACTTCAGCTTTTTGGAGTTCTCTGGTGCAGTGACTCAATCCTTCATTCCAAATGAGTCAGAATCCTCAGAGGACCTCCCCTTTTCTGGTTGCCATAGTTTTTCACTGGGCTTGGAAGTACCAAGGGACAGACCAGAATATCCTTTGGGTTCCAGATATAATCCTCCCTGACCCTGTGGTACCTAAACAACCAAATTTCCACTTGGTGGTTGGATGACCCAACACAACCTCTGGGGTCATGGCAGGGAAAACTCAGTGTTTCTGCTTGACTCTCACACACTGGTATCACACAACACTTCTGACATCAGGTGTGTGGGGTTTTGCCACACACCTAGCGACTCTCTGTGACACTACCTGGGTATCCTACAATTTCATTCAATTTGAACGCTAACAGGAGTTAGGGAAGACCTCACAGGTTAAGGGCTCAGTCCTACAAGACTGCCCTTACTTCAGATGCCAGTTGCAAGACCAGATTGTCACCTGTGCTATAAAGCAGTATTCTAACTACCCATCTCCTCAGGTTCAATCATTTGCTATAATGGCTCATAGAACTCAGGGAAACATTTACTTACATTTACTGGCTTATTATATAATAAAGGGTATGCTAAAGAATACAAGTGAACAGCCAGATAGAGAGATACAAAGGGCAAAGTTCAGAAGGGTATGGAGCACAGGAGCTTCTCTATCTCCATTGTGTTGGAATGTGCTACCTCCCAACATGTGTTTTCACCAACCTGTAAACTCTCCAAACCCCATGCTCTTGAGATTTTAATGGAGCTCCATCACATAGGCATGAACAATCATTAACTCAGTCTCCAACCCTCTCTTCTTTCCACAGGATGAGAGGTCGGGCTAAAAGTTACATGTTTCTAATTGTGGCTTGGTCTTTCTGGTGGCCAGCCCTCATCTTGAAGCTATGCAGGAGCCCACCAAAAGTCCCTTTATTAGGATAAAAGACTCATATCTCCCAACAAGTCCCAAAGGTTGAGAGCTCTGTGCCAGGAACCAGGATCAAAGACCAAATGTTAGATCAAAAGATGTTCCTAAATGCTCTGATCACTTAGGAAATTATAAGCATTTTAGGAGCTCTCTGCCAAGAACTGAGAATAGAGACCAATATACATGGTTTCTATTACTTCACAAGTAATTCCCTCTTTTCCTTTTGGTTCACTGGTGTGAGGAACTCCAACTGGTGAGATGGTAGTCTCAACTACCAATTCAAAGGAACCACTATTGGGTCTCCTATGGAAGCATTCCTCCCTTATAAAATAAAACCTCCTAGAAGAGCATACATTGGTGGCAGCAGGAAGAAAAAATTCTAGAAGTGTGTTACCAGGTATAATTGTGGGATTCCTGACCCAGGAACACTGTCTAAGGCAGAATTCTATTTTTCTCATGACTGTTTGATGAAACCCAATGACCTAGTAAGATCACAGTCATCAACTGGGGAAAGTGAATCTAATTCACTTCTATCTATTTTTCTCTCCAGCTGCACAGGCATCCCACAGTTGTTTAACCAACCCTACCTAGGGAAAGCTTGCAGATAATCCAGGTTTTTAATTATATCTCCCTAGCCTGAGGGAATGCCAGCCTTGGCCTCTTGAATTTCTTAACCTATTCCCAGACAACACGGCCATCGTTACTATCTTCTCTCACCAGAGAAAGGACATCCCCTTCACACAAAGGAATGTCTCCCCAGAACAGCAATGCAGTACTTTTCATGAGCATGTGAAAGCATCCCTCCTGGTGCCCTGAGCTGCCTTATCAGTTGAAGACAACACATGATATTGAGTCAACTCTGTTTCATAACCCCTCTGAGTGAAGCAAGATGTCAGGCCCTTCAGATGGCTTTGTCCACTCCACACATCATATGAACCCTGTTCCCAGGAAAGGGCCAATTCTGGGCCTTCCCCGGCCCAGTGCATCAGACTCCTCCCACTGGAATCCATGTTTTAATGACCACATGTGATACATGTGAGGTATAGCTAGAGAACAAGGAGACAGTCTACTGTGTTGTTTCTGGCACCACATCACTACTTTATAACCCGATTTCACAGCTCATGGTGTCATCTTCTATCCTAACAAATATAAAAACAGAGTCCAGAAAAAATGTCAAGAGCTTATTTTGGGGGATAAACACCCCAATTCATCTCGTAGGAGAGAAAGCATTAACCATTTCTTCATTTTCTTTTTCCTTCACATGAACAGAAAGCACGACATCATGCTGGGGTGAAGTGTCCTTTTGTCTTGCCACTAACTCAGTTTGTAAAAAGGGGACAACCATGTTATTTGGCTTGTAGTGCACACAAACAATCTAGAGACAAACCAAAATAATGCAGACACAAAGTACCCCCTAACTGCAGCTTGCTTGAGAAAATGGTGAGTAAAAACCTGTCCTGAAGATCATAAAACAGAGAGGCTGGTATGGGGGTGGGGGCAGGAGGGTATAGGAGAAGGGAGGGCCACTGTTGAGTACCAAGAGCATATTTTTTAAATGTTCACATTGTGGAAGTACAGTGTTGTCTCAAGAGTTTGAGTTCAAAAAACACTCAGCATCTCTGATCGCTCTTGACAGACCACATGTGACAAAACACAGCTCCCTTGAAAACAAAAATGGTGGGGGGTCGGGGAGCTTAGGTCCTGAAGACCAAGTTCTAGCAAAGTCTGGGTCCTTGATGCACTCCAGCTCTCAAAAAAAAAAAATAATAATAATAACTTTTGGAGGAGGACTTAGATGTCTGTTTGTTTCCAAAGAAACAGTATGTGATTGCACAGCGTGGGTGCCATCTTTAAAGAAAATGAATTTCCAAATGACAAGAATTATAGAAAAAAGCAGCTTCTTCCTTGGAGCCTAAATGGGGAATGCCACTGGCCATTTGCCCTGGATCTCTGCAGTGAATATAATCTGAATATAATCTGTGTCCTGGTGGCAATGTAAGAGGAGAGAACCAAATGCAACCTTAGTTCTTATCATTTCAAGCAGAAAAGTGTTGTTGCAAATCCATATATTTCAGATGGCAGGTCATCTTGCCCTGCAGAGTAACTGTACTTTTTGCAGATAGCCAGAAGAATCCCTTTTGTAAATCTTCAGAAACATGAAAGAATTGCTATGATGACCTGCCCCTACCCTCTCTTTTGCCCTCAGCCTCTCCCTCCCCACAAACCAGCAGTACTCCCAATGCCCCAGCATCATCAAAGTTCGCTGTTATGTATTAGAGCTGCCATGGGCTTCTGGGGTGGTTGAATATTCTGAAAACATGCTGGGGCTAAATGGTATTTATGGGTGCCTTGTTTTGTACTCCCTATGTGTTCCATTCTCCTTATTTGGCTCAGATCTGCTCGTCGAGATAGAGTGATCCTCCTCTCCTAAATCAGTGTGGAGAAGACCACACCATCCCTGGCACTGTGCTTTTTCACTACTAACCAAAACCACTGTTGTCCCCTTCCTACGGTTCTGTTGAACCTAAGTTAGGATCTTCATGGAAAAAGAGCTTGAAAAGAGACCAGAAGCCAAGAAATAGCTCGCTTCTAGGATGACTATTGCCTGCACGTTCAGAATTTGTTTCTTCCCCGCTTCACAATAATTATGTTACAGGACATGATGGCAGCCGCTAAGATTGAAGGGGAAGCTTTCAAGTTTGTCCTTGTCAGGAAGGAATGTTTTGATAGTGCTGTGTACTCATTAGTCTTTTTTCATTCTCAAAGTGCCTGGCAAGTTCTGATTCTTCCATAAGGTTTTCTTTTCATTATTAAGTGCCTATGATTTGCCTGGCCTTGTACTTTTCTTTTGATCTATCATATTATGCTTTTTATTTATATCCACAACAAAGCCAGGCATCTCCTAAATGTGAACTGGGAAGAAGTGTCCTCTTGCTGACTCTTGGTGCTTTCAAAAAAAAAAAAAAAAAGTAATGGCGAAGACAATAACCCTCGTCAATTATTATTGCTTTTATTTTCAAAACACTGAGTACGTCATTGCGTAAGATGGGGGCTGGGCAGGGACAGTCCCCACTCAGCTCTATTAAGGAGACCATAGCCCTAGTTCTATACCAAATCTAAAATACACTTGGAACGGGGGATCTGGTGGAAATCTCAAGTCATTTGTACCGGTGGGTGTCACGTAAGGCCAAACCCACTGGTGGCTCCTTCCTCGAGCACCTCACACCCACAGATCTAGACATGTTTACAAATGCTTAGTCTTTCTTTCCCGACGCCATCTGAATGGATGGCCAGTCAAACCACAGGTATGGATATAAAAGAAGACAAGAGGACTACGCTTCTAAACTGGGGCAGCTGTCTGCAATGGAGCATTTCCACTGTACTTCAGAGTCGAATGGAGAATACAAACCAAACTCTCATTTTCGTCGATCCAGGTTTTCCAGGAGCTACAGGTTCAAACAGAAGATGCTTCTCTCTGCCTTGAGTGTCGTCTCCTGGGACAACAGGAGAGGAAGAGCAGGACAAGAATGAAGCTGGTGATCTCATTATGAGAACAAAGCCAGTGACCTCATTCTCAGTGGAGGAAATGCTCCCTTCTTCATGCTGGCCTCCAATCCTTCCCTTGTGTCACTGAGTTTCTGTGAGAGCCGCCAAGTTCAAGTGCAGGTGTACAACGCTAAGATCCTCAGGAGGGCCCTGGCCCTTTAAGTAACTCATGACTGCCACCACAAACGTGAAAATGTAAAAACATCTTCCTAAGAACCAAAGAGAAAGGGTCTGCGCTGTGATACGCAGATATGCACAGAGGCATTATTTTCATTATTCCATGCCAGCTATATCAAAGGGACAAAAACCTCAAAAAGGGCAGTATTCTCCCTTCACTGTGGAACAGAAGGTAACATAAGTACAGGTCCATTTTGTCCTCCACCTCATCCTTCTTTGCACGAGTGACCCTCACAGCCCACACGCAGTGTTGGGTCTCCTTCCAGAAACAGGTAGCTCCAACCCACAACTCACTATTGACCTGGAGCCCCCCCAAAACAGGTGTTGAATCTGACTGAATCTTCCTGCTCCTTTCTGGTGATTTCCGAGAATCTCTCTTCGCCTTTTTCATCTCCCCTCACTGCCCGTATTCACCTGAGCTCTCCGTCAGCCACCGGGAGTCATGGGAGTGAGAGACCCACATGGACAGTGGTCCTGTGGTGCCCCCACCTCAGGGACTTAAGGTCAGACGGTCACCTTTTGTAAACATGTCTTAACTGGCAACAGACTCTAGGAAATTCCAGCCCTCTGGAGAGACCTGCTAGAGGGGTCTCCATGCATTTCATCAGCCTTGTCCTTCCCTGTCTAGATAGCCCATCCTGACTGCTTCTCCCAGGCTGAGAAGCTCGGTGGGAATTTGGAAATGGTTTGGAATACGAAATCAAGAAAACCTGTATTGAAATTCTAGTACATACTTGTTTATTTTTCCAGGTGCAAATTCTTCCATATTTCTGAGCTTCAATTTACGCAACCGTTAAGGCAATAACTATGTGCTGTACAGAATTAGGAGAAGAAATAAATGAGTTGCTGCCACACAGTCTTGAGGACTGAGAAAGAAAGCCGCTTAAGTAAAATTCCAACCACTTAGCGGTGCAGGATACACATGTTGGCTGCTAATTTTTTTTTTTTCATGAAGCGAAAAGCCAGGTCAGTAAAGATGGGCTTTACTGCCAACACGATGGGTCAGATTAGAACTGTGCCTCACAGTTTCTGATCTCAATCTCCTAGGGGTGACTGGGAATCTTCCAACAACTTGTCTACTTGCTTCAAATCGTTCTGGCAAACCACTTACTGGCAAAGCGTGAAGACGAGAAGAGTTCTCCTTCACAGCCACGCAGAAGCTCAATTGATTCCTGAAAACTTGGAGTCGCACGTAAGAACTGAGATGTTCACTGAGCATCGTTACATGGGAAGTAGTACCTGCGAGGTCAGAGCCCCAGATCTGGGGCTTGGCAGCAAAGGGCTGGTATTGCTTCACCTCCCTTCACTTGTTGCGATATTCTAGACAGAGTTTCTATTTCATTCTGTGTTAGATAACCAAGATCCCAGAAACTTCGTAGGATCAGCTCACATACACAAGGCAGGAGCCTAACTTAACGTTTGTGCCACACTCCCCTGGCAGAGATGTCACACAATAATACTACTAAGAGCCGGCAGGCACGGTCCATAGTGCTTGCTACGTGCCCAACACCACTCTGAGCACTTGACCCACCACACACCACCCACTTCCCTTCTGACACAGATGCCTTAGTCTCACGTGAGGTCAGAGTCTTTCAAACGGGGCGTCACACATTTTTTTTTTTTCCAGAATGATTTCCTCTAAGTCACAAAAAAATGATTTCATCTTACTAATGTTGGAAGTCCCACCACACCCCATATCAGGTGACCAAGACATGGCCTGGTGTCATGCTAGGCCCAGGGTATGGGGCCCAAGGATGGCGGCACCCTGTGACCAGTCCGTTCAGCATGGTCACGGGGATACCATGAAATCATGGACCCTCTCTCTTTGGTTCACTGGGATGAGTCCCAGCTCTCCTGTTAGTACCGGCCAACCAGCAAATGCAGCGCTTCTTTTTATAAAAAGGAACTTACTTCCAAATACCGTGCTGCTCTGAGAACTCAGTGAGGTAATGCGCGTAAGCCTCCGCGCACAGAGCCTGCCACGCAGGACAGAAGCTGAGCTTTCTGCAGCGGAGGGATGTGCCAGGCAAAGGGAACAGCATGTGCGAAGGCACGAGGGACAGGGAGAGGCTGAGGGACCTGAGAACAAAGGTGCTCTCGTTTGCTCGGGCTGGCTGCCGTAGCACAGGAGCACAGATTGTGTGGCTCCAACAACCGAGACGATGACATCTCACAGTTCTGGAGGCTCCACGGCCAGGAGCAAGTTGTCAGCAGGGTTGGTTCTTTCGAAAGGCAGCAGACCCTTTCTATGCTTCTCTCCTTGGGTTGTAGGGGCCTGTCCTCCCGCTTTGTCTTCAAACCACCTTCCCTCTAGGTGTATCTCTGTGCCCGAATTTCCCCTTGTTATAAAGACACAAGTGCTATTGGATTAGGGCCCAGCCGAACGACCTCACTTTAACTTGATTCCTCCTATTAATGTCTTATCTCCAAAAAAGCCACAGACTCAGGTACGGGGAGTCAGTGCGCCAACATGTGAATTGGAGGCAGCAGAAGGGGGAACAATTCAATGCTTAGCCAAGAGATTGGTTTCACTGGATTGCGGCAGGTAGGGGGCAGTCCGAATGAGCAGATAAGACAAAAGGATCCTGAAAAGCCAGCTAGAGGCCAAATCCTTAAAAGCTTTAAATGCTATTCACTGCACATCAATATGTCATTAGCACTGGGCTGAGGAAATTCAAAGGTCAAAAGGCATGACCTCTGACCTTGTGGACTCTGAGTCCGGTGAAGAAAGACCTTGAAGAGATCATTTGAAGAGTGGGCCAGGTGTGTACTTTAGTAATGGGAATAATAAAATAATAATAATAATTTTTAATGGGAAACACAGAGGCAGGAGCCCCTCACCTAGGGCTGCCTGGAATGTACCAGAGTGCACCAAAGTCCTGAAATGACAGAGAGGCCTCAGGGCTGGGCCAGAATTGGGCTAGCCCCCACCTGGAGGGGAACAGCAACCTGAGTCCAAGCCTTCCCCTGAGTTCTTCCAGTCACTATAGGAGCATGAACTGGTCTGTTCCCCAACCTTCCCCAGCCCCCTGCAGCACCCTGCGAATATTACCAAAGCACCAACCTGCAGAAAGCATCATAGGAGACCCAAAGGATAATCCTGCTGGCTCTGGTAGGAGAAGGCAATGTATATGGGAGAAAATAAAACACGGTGTCAAGATTGATGTGTCTCAGGAGAAGATCGGATGGGATGTTAGGAGCGTCCCCGAGAGAAGCGGTGTTGTTTCCTGGGGACGCGGTTACAAATCACCACGAACCCGGAGGCCTAGAACTGCAGATAGTTATTCTGTCACCATTCTGGAGGCCAGAAAGGCAGCCCTGAAGTGTGGGCAGGTTTGACTCCCTCTGGAGGCTCTGAGGGAGAACCTGTTCGGTCCTGTCCTAACTTCCGGGGCTGCCGGCAGTCCTTGGTGGGCCTGGCTCTGTAGACGCATCAGTTCAACGTCTGCCTCATCTTCAGACGGCCTCCCCTCAGCGTCTCCGTGGGTCCTCTGCGTCTCATAAGGAACCCCTTCACTGGACTGAGGGTCTACCCTCATCTCATCTCAAAATCCTTCCCTTCAGTACCTTTGCAAAGACCACTTCCAGACAGAGACACTTCCACGGATACTGGGAGCTGGAACTTAGACATATCTTTCTGGGGGACACAATTCAACCCATGACCAGCAGTTTACCTCAAGCTGGGAGGAAAAAAAGGAGGATTGGGGAGTGGGGAGTAGGAGCGTCTGAGCTGACCTTGCAGGGAGAGGCAGGAGGGGGCCTTTGGAGAGGTGGGGAAGGGACGTCCTAGCAGAGGGCGACAGGAGCGAAGGTCCAGAGGCACAAGAGTGCCAGTCACACGCAGAGGGCACCGGCCGTGTCACAGACGGCTGAACGAGAGTTTGCATCTGACTGTCCCTTCCTCGTGATTCTGTAAGTTGTCTCCATCGTGAGCACCATCCCTGTCCTGACCCAGCAGAGCTCAGCCGTGTGACAGAGGCGTGGACCAAGGACTGCCCTGTCCTCCAGTCCTTCAGAGCAATCCCAGCGTGGCCGAGTCCTGAGTTGCTTTGCTCCAATTCCCTTACAAACGTGCTCGGTCAAAAGTATCCCAAGAACCCAGTGGAACCCAGGGACTAAGCACCTTCCTACACCTCAACTTGACTACCTGCTTGAAGAGTAAAAAAGGTAATTTTTTTCTTAAGAAAACAAACCCTCGCCTCTGAAGGAGGAGATCACAGGAGTTGCTTGAGGTTTTAATGAAAAGGCGGAGGTGGGGGGTACAATAATTCCTGCCTCTCCAGTTCTCATAAGGAGCTTACTTGATAAAGTCTGTACAATGCTTCACAGGGACCTCAGCCTAGAGGATGAGGCCAGCCGCAGTAGAAAAGCAAAACCCAGAGGAGTTTGGGAGATGTCTTGGGCTCACATTTGTCCCTGAGTCTTCTCACCAGAAAGCTTTCAGGAGCACCCACTGGTGCAGTGATGGGAAGACACGGTGGGACCCTGTTACGTGCATGTCAGCCTGAGGGATTTCGGCTTCCTCCTAGAGCTAGTGGGAAGCTGTTGCCTTAAAAATCAGTGAGGTCAGCTTGTGCCAGACTCACATAAAACAAAAAATGGTCAAGCACTTGACGCATTTGGGCAGGCTCAAAAACTCGTTTCGTGCGCCCCTTTCTGTCCCCCTTCTGAGTGGCTCAGAACCACACGGAAAGCAGGAGTATCTAACCAACTGGAGACACGCATTTCTTTTGCCCCCAAAAGATAGGATTGATAGAATCTCTAGAAAGTTGTGTTTGCAAGATGAGCCATCACTCCTAGCTGTTAAGATAATTCTTTTACGAGTCACAGAGCTGCCAGTCATTTTGTTACCCACTTGTGCTCTTACTGTTAAAAATTTGTTAACTTCTTTAAAACCCACACTGACTCAGACTGAGTGAACTCTGCCGTGGGCATTTCCATCACTTGACACTGAGCTTCTTAGCAATATAGCCAGAGGTGGGGCTTTTTGTTAAAGGCTGTTTATCCATCTTTGAAATGAGACATCAATTGCAAGCAGATTTAAAAGGAAATTCCTGTGAAAGCATTTTTTTTCAATGACAGTCTTCGCCTTTTTTTTTTTTCACTTGCCCATAACTTTCTGGAAAATTCTACTTTTGGCTGAATTTTCTCATCATTGTTTTCAGTATAAATTTGTTTTGTTTTTTTTTATTAATGGAAAGTTCAGGGGAGGAAAAATCCCTTTGGTAGCTTTTGAGATACGAGAATATGAAAAAAGAGATGCTTTTTCCAATTAAAAGAAATCTTTGGCCTTATTTTTCTTTTTAACAAAAACTTTGCATTTGAGGACTGGAGTAGACTCTAAGCACTGGTTCTCAGCATCGGCTCCATGTTAGAACTCCTCGAAGGGCTTTAAAAACTACTGATGCCCAGGGTACCTGGCTGTCTCAGTCAATGGAATGTACAGCTCTTGATCTCAGGGTTGTGGGTTCAAGCCCCATGTTGGGTATAGAGATTACTTTAAAATAACTTTTTTAAATAAAATCTTAAAAAAAATATATACTGATGCCTGAATCCAAAGTCTCCAGAGAAATTAATCTGGGTCTAGCCAGGGCTCTGGTATCATTAAAATCTTCCCAGGCAGCACTGAGCACTACTGTCTTGGGACACTACCACCCTGATCGCCAAACTTGAAAAAGGATGCAGAGGTTTGGAGGTTTCAGACGGGAAAATCAATTCTTACTGGGGATAGTGCTTCCCATTGAGAGAAAAATAGTTATACTTACTACCGTGTAAACCGTAAGTCTCTGAGAAAGACATGAAGGTACTTCAACTGGAAAACCTTCATATCCACCCCCCAACACAACTGGTCAAAGATCACTAGCATCAGGGCACGTAGCTCCTGTTGCCCTAGCAGAGACCGGGTCCTCACTAGCCCTTAAGAGCAAGAAGCTCCACCACCCCACCCCACCCCCCGCCGCCACCATCCAGCTTCAGACAAGCTATTTCTTTTCATGCTTGTGGACATTGAAGAACAAGAGAGAGACTCCAGAGGATCAGCAGTTTTCCTGGTTCTGTGGCCACCTTCTCCCTCTGTCAGGCCTTTTCCTGGGCTCTTGTAAAAGTTTTCTAAGTGGTTGCTCTGGGTGGGGGGGAAGCTGGGATAGAGTTTTCTCCTCTGGTCACACTGAGGAGGTGACCACCAAGATGCACAATAGAGAAAACCAGACTCAGTGCCATATTGGAAATGTCCTCTCCCTCTGGGACAAATTCCTAAACGGGAACACGACTCTGCTTCCTCTTCCTCCTGATTCTGGACTGACACCTGGATGGGTCCAACTAGTGAAGTTGCTGCCATTTGACGATACCCAATTGCCATTAGCTGCTAAGTCAAACTGCACCTGCTTAATGCTCACAGATGGGAATTCACAGATCCAACAATTCACAGATCCAACAAGCCTTACCGCTGCCCCCCTATAAGCCAGCTAGGGTGCAGAGAATATCAATTTTAATAAGGCACAGCCCCTGCCCCCACAGAGGGACAGAGAAGCAATCCACTGCATGAGACCCCCTGGGGGCCTGATTAATCAGCCTTGTTTGAGCATCAGGGTGCCTGAAAGTCATAAGAAAGGGTCTTGATCACCATGACATGTTAATGCATTGGCATAACATAAAAAGGTGTGACTTTGTACCAAGTCAAATAGCATCACAGAGTAGATTTCAACAGAGACAAATGTCAATGACGTATTCATAATAAATATGGGGGGTGGGGCTTGAATCTAAGCAAGTTCTAGCTCTCAAATCTGTATGTGAATTAAGAGAAGACCGCCACTCTTCCATTTAGCCACAGAGCACTAGAGAACAGTTGAGGAGATCCAGGAGGCTCCCTGGGAAGACATGAGGAGACCCTCAGCCCTTTGATGGTTACATCCACCCCATGGGTACCTTCATTGCTACAGGAGAGACCCAGGGCTCTGGTGTGATGTATGTTCCACAAGTGGCTCGTCTTCTGGGGGGAAAGTAGTTTCCCTACTGAGAAAAAGCAGTACAGAAAATATGTACATATTTTACTCATTTAATGAGCTCTGAGTGAATGTGATCATCTGTATGTGCTGGTCTCGTTGCTGAAATGTGCGAGCTCTCGGGGTCTGCCTCCTGAACATTTTCAACCCTCTCATGACTAAAACAGAAGAAACACACAAAGTGTGCAGGAAGGCAAACTAACTACAAAACTAAAACCCATGGGGAGAAGATGTTCTGTCTGGGACTCCTGTGGGACATGGCCAGCATCTACCCAACGTCCTCCTGTTGAGCTCTGTCTGTGGGACTCAGTGTCTGCAGGATGTGATGTTCTCCTCGGGCCATTTTGTTGACAATTCCAATTTTAGGATTGCAATGTAACAGTGTCTCATTGTTTGTTCCTGGTTAGGCTGTCCATATTCCTTTCTGAAACCACGTCTTGTCTCCCCCCATGGCCAGTAGGAGGGCAGCACCTCCCACCCAGATGGCTCTGGTCCTTCTTGGGGAAGGCTGTGGGAAGTCGCACCTCTCTCTGGCTGCCTTCGTGAAACTTAAGCGAAGGTCTGTTAGACTCATTTGGAAAGAGTTTCCTGAGACTTGAGTATGGAGTGAATTCAGTAACACAGTCTGCTGCGTTTATAAATTAATACATGTTGTTGGGCTTGGGCAAGCACCCTTGACCCTGCTCTCAGGTTTCCTAGTTATCTGCAGAATTCCCCTTCAGTTAAGAAATGTCTTGTGTATGTGTGTCTATCTGACACCTAGATTTTTATTTGAAGTGCCTCCCATTAGAGAAAATGGGAACTAAGTGACTTTCATTTAAGGAAGTCCCATCTGCCTATCATCTTAAGGAGAGTTTAAAAATGAGAAGGAAGAAAAGAACCGCCAAAAAAAAAAAAAAAAGAAGAAGAAGTAATTTCCTCCTCGACAATTATTTCTGAATAGGAACTTGAGCAATCTTACTCAAGAATGTGGGGGTTTTGTCCCAGAGAACATGCTCAGGAGGGCATAAACTGATGCCTGCCCTGATGGTGTGTGGTCTAGCACAGGGCAGCCCACCACACGGCAGAGAGTGCTTTCCTGCCCACCCCAGCCCCTCCAGGCTTCCTGCAGCTTTCCTGGGGTTTACCTCCGTTGATTTGGTCTTGAGTACCTGCTGCTTCAAAACACCGGCTGTCCTCTTCTCTTTGTCTTTATCTGTAGGTTGTAACATAAGGCAGAGAGCTGACACTCACCCCTTGACAAAGAAACAAATACAGGCATACTTTCTGTCAGTGAAAGAGAGAGAGAGATGTAATATAGGTCTCTATATACCTATAGTTGTCGGCTGAATTATGTTCACCACCAAACTCATCTGATGAAACCCTAACTCACAGTGCCAGAGAATGTAACCATTTTGGGGGACACCTGAGTGGCTCCGTCGGTTAAGCAACTGCCTTTGGTTTAGGACATGATCCCAAGGGAAGAGCAAGCTGAGGGAAGAGCCCTCAGGACAAACCAACCCTGCAGATACGTTGACCTCTAGAACTGTGAAAAATACATTTGTGTTGTTTAAGCCCCCCAGTGTGGGGGATTTTTGCTGTGGTAGCCCTAGTAATATAAAGTGTGTGTGTGTGTGTGTGTGTGTGTGTGTGTGTGTGTTCACGCACGCGCACAGATGCAGACAATGTGAGGAGGTGATAAAAATTTGAGCGGTTAGTGGCCAGGCAAAGTCTTCTCATTGAGTTAACTCTAAATTGCTGAGTCATGTGATTCTGTTGCCCAGGAGAAGCCTCTTGTCAAGGATGGTGAGTGAAAAGCCCCATCTTTTCCGATCCTTCCATCCATCCATGGAGCCCTCACAGGAATGTTAGCTCCCCTCCTTAGCACCAAAGAACCAGAGGCAATTTCTGGAAGATGTAGATTTGAATTCCAACTGTTTAGACTGAAATATCCACACTATCAGCGGCTAATAACTTGGAAAACTGAAACGATGGGAATAGGAACATGAAACACTCTTCCTGAGTTTGAGAATAGCATTCTTTTTTGAATTGCCTCAATATCCAGGAAAGTATCTTGCCCATTGCAGGAGGGGAAAAAAAAAAAAAAATATATATATATATATATATATATATGTGTGTGTGTGTGTGTGTGTGTGTGTGTAAAATATATATATAATATATTTTAAAATATAAATATATTTATATAAATGTATTTATATGACTTAAAAATAAATTTTAAAATAAATATATATGCATATGCATACACGTACATGTACATATACATATACATATGTATATATTGACTGAGGGAATTCAGATAATATCAGGACTAAATTTATAGAAGTGTCCCTGCTCCGCTCCTCCCATCCTCGGAGAAAGTCATCCTTTTCTGGAATTTGTAAATCTCCTACTCAAAGTTGTAGACACTCTACCCTTCAACTTTGCATCCTGAAGATTCCCTTACACATAATTTGTATCCCTAGGTACTGATTTTTTTAACATCCACCACTGACCGATTTTTATTTTACAACTCTACAGTCTATTTGAAATCGTATTATCATATTATAATGCATGGGAAAATGCATCAGGGGCTCATGGTGAGAAACACCGTATCGCCACAGAGCTTCTCTAAAATACAGACTGCCACACAGAAAGAGATGAAATCAGTGCTTTTTAAAGTCAGTCCTTGCAGGGCAATGCACAGCTGTCCCGTGGCACAGGAACAGAAGTCAAGAGAATGACGCACGGAGTCACTATTTGCTTCAGGCCTCTCTATCCCTGAGTAACCACCACCCCAAAACTCCATCTCTCAAAACAACAGCAATTTCTGATTTCTTCTGATCTGCGGATGACTGAGCAGCTCTCCTCTGCTGGCTTCACTGGGCTCGCTCGGATGACAACGTTCTGCTGGAGAGTCACTGAGGTCTGGGGGTTGGTGTTGGCTGTGGTGGGGGGAGATTGGCCTCTCCTCCTCCAGGAGGCTACACTCATCCCCCACGCAGCCTTCTCAGGGCTGCACTCAGGAGAGCAATGTGGAAGCTTCCAGTCCATGGGAGGCCCAGGCCCAGAACTTCCGTGACATCTCTTTTGCTACAATCTCCTGGTCAAAGCAAGTCATGAAACCAGCCCAGTCTCACAGAGTGGGGAAGTAGACTCTATCTCTTCGTGGGAGCAGCTGCAGAGAATGTATGCCACATTCCATCAACCACAAGATCGCAGCGGATTCAAAATCACCCCACTTTCTCACTTGGTGAGCAAAAAGGGGTGAGTCAGGGAAATGGTTGTCCTGACCCGGTGCTCTCCTGTGGAGGGAAACTGAGGCCCAGTCTTCCTTCCTGGCCAGGAATGAACCTGCTGCGTCTGAGGGGGCCTGGTGCCCCCAGCTGCAGAAAGAATCCAGTTAGAGACAACAGATCTGTTTGCCCAGAGAGTTATTGCTGATATCCCTGCTTCTCACATTTGGCTGCATATTGGAATTCTCGAGAGATTTTAAAAAATATTGATGTCTGTCTGGGTCCCGTCCCCCAAAATTACAATTTCACTGGTATAGAATATGGTCTGGGGATTGGGGATTTTTAAAAGCTCCCTAGGGGGTTCTAATGTGCAACCAAGTGTGCCAAGGACCGGTGTTTAAACTTGAAACTGCCTTGTTTCAGTTGGCAAGAAAGACTCCGCTTAATGCTTATTGACTCTATCTACCTGCTCATTAGTGATGTGTAAGTAGGAGGGTAATGTTACACACACACACACACACACACACACCATTCTGGTAGATAGTGATAAAGGAAACTTGCTCTCAAGTGTCTAGGGTTTTGCAGATGGATATATTTTGTGGAGAACTGAATACTTCTATGAGGAATAAGATACCCTGTGGGCAAACAGTCAACTCTAAGTTTCAGAACAAGCTAGAATGTCTTGTGGTCCATTTGGTTTCCTTACCCCAGGGCCACTGGAAGTGAGTCACCAACAGGGGAATACCACATTGATCTGAAAAAATAAAAATAAAACAAAGCCAGCAAAGCTTCTATATAGTTACGTCTTGGGACTCTGAGTTGAGCTGTAGATGCCTTCTCTGTCTCTGGCTACCTCATAAAGGTACTTGGAATTATCCTGAATGTGAAAGTTTGCAACGCTCCTTTGGAATGAACCTCAACTTTTTATCTGATAAAAAAAAAAAAAAAAAAAAAAAAAACCAGCATTGAGGGTTACCTGGCTGGCTCAGTTCCTGGGGCATGTGACTCGTGGTCTCAGCATTGTGAGTTTAAGCCCCAAGTTGGGCTTAGAGATTACATTTAAAAAAAAAAAAATCTAGGGGCACCTGGGTGGCTCAGTGGGTTGAAGCCTCTTCCTTCAGCTCAGGTCATGATCCCAGGGTCCTGGGATTAAGCCCGGCGCCGCCGGGCTCTCTGCTCGGTGGGGAGCCTGCTTCCTCCTCTCTCTCTGCCTGCCTCTCTGCCTACTTGTGATCTCTGTCAAATAAATAAATAAAATCCTAAAAAAAAAAAAAAAATTTTTTTTTAAATAATAAAATAAAATAATCAGACAAACCAGCACTGAGCATAGTAATTGGAGTAGAAATATGTTGAAATATCTGATAAAAGCAGAACTATATATAACTTCTACTGAGGAACCCACTATTTTACTCATTCTTAAAAATGAACATTTGTGCCCCCTTCCTGCTGGGCCCCAGGGCCTGATTCAGCGTGAGCATGAATGTCTCCCCTGGAAGGGCCTGCAGGCTAATTTCAGGGCCAAGACACAGAAGTAAAAGCCAGAAAAGTGCTAGAATTGTGGAATAACCCAGTGTTTATAAAAGTGCCGTGCAGTCAGCATGTGCCCGGGCAAGCAAAAGTCTGCAGGAGCGTCGCCCGGGACCTCGTTGGGAAGGCTCCCTCCAGGCCTCTCCCAGAAGAGCTGAATGGGATGCTCTGGGGGTGAGGCCCACGGTCTGTGTTTCCCGGAGCGCTCGGGGGATGCCAACGCGTGTTGCAGGTGGAGCGCCACCGCACTGCACGTGTGAAAAGGATGGTCCTTGAACATTTCCCGAAGGTCTCACAGAGGTTGCATCTCCGAGGAAGGGTATCAGGGCTCAGTTTTGCAGTCCACATGGAACACGTTGAGGAAAGATGCAAGAATGTGTGAAATTAGAACACCACAGGGGCCTGGTCCTTTCTCTCCAGCCCCCAAAGAAGAGGGCCGAGCAGTTGTGAACGCCAACTACGGACACAGATGACAAGACAGCCTTCCGCGGCCTCGCGTAAATGTGGCTTCGCTCCGTTCCCTTCCACTCCTCTGCCTTTCTCTAAGGGAGGCTGTACCAGGATCACCAGACGCATCAGGCTTAGCCTTAACGTCCACACAAAGTCTTTTCACCTGGGTCACACGATGTTTTATACAACACCCCAGCACCGGTCCTAGACTGCAAGTCAGAACCATTCTGGGCAGTCCCTTTCAGGCGGGGTTACAGTTTCGACGGAGACCCTTCCCTCGTCTCCCCGAGGGGGAGCGGCATGGATGCAGGCCACACGCCGCATCTGTCTCCAGCCACCCCACCCTGCACCCCAGCTCCCCCGAGCCAGAGCTGCTAGGCCATTAGTGGGACATTTTCTCGGGAGATGCCAAATAAGGCACGGCATCTGAGAAAGGGACCACAGGCATTCAAAATGACAAATAGTCTTCTTTTTAAAAAATTTAAACAGAGAGGCAAAAGCCCTGGGTATTTTTTTTCTTTTCTTCATATGACAAATAAAAAAAGAATTTATTTTTTTTTTAAGGAAGTAAACAAGCATCTCTTTACAAAGCACTTTGAAAGGATGAAGCCAACAAAACACTTCCCATCATTTCTACTTGTCCAGATTTTTGACAAAGGCTGCACGTGAAATTTGTGGGCTGCTAACAAAGAAACCTCATTTTCCTAAGTTTCTCTCTTTCTCTTCAACAGCTAATCTGCTGGGTTATGTCGAAGTTTAGCGATGTTCAGGGTTGCCGACACACTCTTGTTGACGTCGTGTTTTCTTTGTGAAATTTTTCAAGTCAAAATACCATCAGAAAGGAAGGACTCTTTAGCTTTTTAACTGGTATCTGCGAGCAAGCTGGAGCATTGACCATGAGTGACACTGGCATCGGTACCAGCAGCGAGCCACAGATCATAATCTCCTAATCTCAGAATATTTTATTTTTAATTCTTCATCTTGATCTCAATAAGTGAGGAAGCCAGTTTTAAAAGAACATTTTGTTCTAGCCTTTCTTATTTTTCAAGCCAGCTTTCTGAAAACGCAGAGTGTTCTTCAAGCATTATTTTACGCGGAGGCTGTATTTGTCTTCCAGTGCAGAGATGCATTCGTTATCACGAAGATCTCAGAGGCAAATTTAAAACATGCGCATCTACCGCAGAAATGCAGGCATCTGCAGGTACAGCAAATAATTCTGCCCAGTGACACTGCAATATTTCAGGGACACCATGGTCCCCGCAAACCTCAGAGACATCCAGACAACCCCCAAATGACAGCATGAGTTAAAATCTGACTGGAGGACAGCTCTGTTCCAGGAAAAGAAATAAGCTTTAAGGACACGGACTGGATTTACTCTAGGCCGGACCACGTCCCCGCCTGCCCTCCGTCCCAGGCTGGGAAGGGTTGGACATCTCTTCCAGCCCCTGTCACACACCCACAGACCTTCCTCCTGGTTTCTTAGAGGAGATGCAGCAAGGAGCTTTAGTTCTTCTTCTTTTTTTTTTTTTTTAAGATTTCATTTATTTATTTGAGAGAGAGAGAACACGCATGAGAGGGGAGAGGTCAGAGGGAGAAGCAGGGAGCCCCATGTGGGTCTCGATCCTGAGACTCCAGGATCCTGACCTGAGCGGAAGGCAATTGTTTAACCAGCTGAGTCACCGAGGTGCCCCAGGACCTTTTTTGTGATCCTTCACCCAGTCACTGTGTCAGCACCTGGCAGATGACTGGGTCCCGTGCCTCCGTTCGATGGTGAACGGCACCAAGGCCCAGGCTGGCCGGAGGATCCTCGAGGACAGCAGCGAGTTCGCGGCAGACGGCAGCCGAGCCCTGGGTGAGTGTCCACTCCACGGTCCCTCAGCTCTTTTTTCCCAGTCCTGCCTCCTGGGCCTCCTCAGCCTGCGTGTGGTGTGGAACACGGCCCCAGGACAGTCATGAGTCCACGCGCCTGGGGCAGACAGAGCTAGAGGGTCCCGGATGGGCCTATGTGGAGATTTCCTCCTTCTCGAAGGGGCGGTTTTGGTCCAGGCAGGGACAGAGAGACAGTCAGTTGCCCTCCAAGCTCACTGACAGAAGTTACCATCCCGGAGGCCAGGGTCCCAAGTCCACAGTGCGGGCATCCCGTCAGCCTGCGGGTCCCCAAGGCAAGGCCTGCAGGAACACGTCCCCTCACACCAATCACAGCTCGCGTGCACGGCTCCATCCCAACCAAGAGAAGGTCTTTCTCCGGGAGACAAGCAGTCACGCAGCCTAAGTCACACGGCGATACATGTTATCACAGGCATACGATACCTCTAAACATACAGTGAGAGTCAAGTGCTTCGTTTAATAACACGGTTTTCATGTGGAAAAGAACCAAAGTAAAATGAGTAATAAATGCCAGCCCCGTGCAGAGTACTTTGAAGGCGCTCGTAAGGACAAGAGGGGAAAATTGGCCCCTGCTTGCTGGAGGCACCCGTGGAGCTGCTCTGGCAGAAGCGGGAAGGGAGCCTCCTCTCTTCTGGAAGAGTCTGTGGGGTGCTCTTGGAGAAGACGGGACTTGAAGAGGACTCAGTGGGAGGAAAAGGCAGCTGCTCTGAAAGACAAACATGTGCTGACCAGCATCCCAGCGGGGGAACAGCTTCCTCACAGGCCTGGAGAGGCAGGAGTGCAAATTTAGGGAACGACAACAGACCCTGACAAGTCAAGGAGAGTGGAGGAGACGTGATCAGAGAAAAAGGCTGAATAGCTTTTTAATTTTTTTTTTTTAACTTGAAGAACTTTCTGGAAGATCAATGTATCAATCAGTCATTAGGAAGCCAGGCAGTGGCTAATGTAGAAGTCCTCTAGGAAACCGTGTCATCTCTGGGAAAACAATCCTGTTTGCAGGAAAGAGTTGCTATCACTGCAATTAAGGAGTGGGGGGCTCCATGCCACTGGGCGGTCAAGGAGCAGAGGGGAAAGTGAGCTGGGAAGTAAGAGGCTGGTCCTGGAGTTGGTGCCCGACAAGCATGGTGGGCAACTAGACACACAGTGGCCAGGACTGAAGTAGTAACTGAGCTCACTTGGCACAGAAATCTCACCCTGACGCAGGGTTTATCATCTAGAAAGTCGCCACAGTAGAAACAAAGCCAATTCTTGGAGAAAAATCGGTTGTCTTCAGAAGTTAATAAAAGTCCTGGGGTAAGAAGCAGCCATCTTGCCGGTTTCTGCTTGCTAGCAAAAGCCACGTAAGTTCTCTTTCCCTGGTCTGAAAACTCATGTTGCACAGGACAAGAGCTTGCTTTTCTAAGGAAATTGTAAGGGGCAAGACTACAGAGAGAGTGAAGCTGATCCTTCCGTGTGTGTGTGTGTGTGTGTGTGTGTGTGTGTGTGTATGCCTGCCTCTAGATTTCATACTGTATTTACAAATGTTTCTCCTATGGCTGGGAAAACTGCCAAACTTACTCTGAGATTTTTGGGCCCAGTGCGGCAGGCCCCACCCCTCCCACTCTGTCTCCACCGTGGGAACCGTATGCCAGCTAAGCCAGCACTAACCGTAGGAGGACATGTCCTCCATCTGCCACCCATACTAAACAGCTCATGGCGACTTTCCATCAGTCACAAACACACCTATTAATTAGATGGTGACTGTCAACATCTCCAGAGGCTCCAAGAACGCCTCCCTTTGGGGTCCCCTATCAACGACCCAGCCAATAAGAAAAAGGTATTCCTGCTTTAGAAAATGGCTGGGGTCCTGACACACATTGCCATGGCCCTGTTTCTGGCTCACATCCGCCCCAGAGAGCTCAGGACCTCCCTTCTTTGTCGAAGTGGGGCATGGTAGGTTGACGGAAGAATTGTTGACAAGTGGAAAATTCTAATCTGTCAATGTAACAGTTTCAGCACGTCACTGAGCCTTCAGTGCTATTTATTTTTTAAGATGACATAAATTGTGTTTTCTTTATGATTATTAAAGAAACTGACCGAAGGAGGGGCACCTGGGTGGCTCAGTTGGTTGATCAACTATCTTTGGCTCAGGTCATGATCTCAAGTTCTTGGGATCGAGTCCCTCACTGGGCTCTCTGCTCAGTGAGGAGAGTGAGGAGTCTGCTTCTCCCTCTCCCTCTGTTCCTCCTCCGGATCATGATCTCTCTCTCTCTCCCAAACAAATAAAATCCAAATGAAGGAGGGAAGGGGAAGAGGGAGGGAGGGAGAAACAAGCAGAAAGAGATTCGAAGTTTCAGGACAATGGCTAGATCTGACTCTCTGGGTTAGGTAAGAAAGTTCCCTAGAAGGATTCACCAGGACTCATCTGGCATAAATGGATGAATAGGTCTAGCTTTCTTGTTTCCATTTGTAAATGAATCCCTTGAAGGATGATCCTTGAGAGAAACTGGAAAGAGTAAGGTTCAAACCCAGTGGCACGACCTTGGGAGAGCTAACGTACCCCTGAAGCCCCAGCTGTCTCCTCTGTAAACCTTGGAGATTGACATACTCAGAGCACTGTTTTAGTCATTATGTGAGATAAGGGACTTGAAAACACTGCACTGTATACAGCACACAGTAGGTGTTAATTAAATAAGTAGGTCTCACACCCCAGAACGCAGAGCTAAGGATGGCTGCCCAACACCAAGGTGATGTTTAAAAGAACATTTCCTACTGAGATGATGAAGGCTCAGGGGTCATTTCATTTCAAAAAGGCTTGTATGCTTGGGGCGAAAAGTAGGGGCTGGCAAGGGCTGAGCAGAGGAAGCTGAAAACTCTCTTAGAATGGGATGGAATTTAAGACAGGAAAATTTTTGGAAGGTGGGCTCCCCTTCGACATATCCGGAAGCCTTCCGCCAGAACAGAGAAGAGCTTACTCGGGGAGGGCCAAGTCCTCAGCACAGGAGGAACTGCAGAGCAATCATAAAAAAAGAGACAATTTGGTGGGGGTGCTGTGGAAGTGAAAACATCAAACTAGGGACAGGACATTACATTAGTTGCTCACTTAAAACCTATTCAGTCCTGAAATTCAATGTCAACAAATGTCCATGTCTAGTCCCATAATTCAGTCACAGAATAAGATGAGGAAGAAGAGGGGCACCTGGCTGGCTCAGTCGTTATGCATCTGCCTTTGGCTCAGGTCATGATCCCAGAGTCCTGGGATCGAGCCCCACATCAGGCTCCTGCCCAACGGGAAGCCTGCTTCTCTCTCTCCCACTCCCCCTGCTTGTACTCTCTCTCTCACTGTCTATCTCTCTCCTTGTCAAATAAATAAATAAAACCTTTAAAAAATAAAAATTAAAAAAAGAAGAGGAAGAAGGGGAGGAGGAGAGAGGAAGAAGAAAATTATACTAGGTTACAGGAAATTTTATACCCAATGTAATTTATAGAACTTGCATTTTAATCACTTCTTCTTTGTAAATGTCCAAAGTCACCACAATAGCATTAACAGACATGTAAACCATTATTCCTCTTTCAAGAGTTGTTACTGAAATAAACACATTTATTTAGGTTTAATTCTTAGTATATTTCATAATAAATTTAAAAACATGATTCTCTACATAATAAAAAAAATATTACCCCAGCAACAATCAAATCTCACTTAAAAATTCAAAAAGTTCTGGCAGGGGTGGGGCACTTGGCTCACCTAGTTGGTAGAACATGCAACTCTTGATCTTGGGGTCATGAGTTCGAGCCCCATGTACCCATATTGGGTACAGATTACTTTAAAAAATGTCAGGGCCCATTGGTGATGGTTAAAAGGTGAATTAAGATTTTTTTTTAATTCAAAAAGCTTTGGGATTACATATCCACAGATAAATAGTACTTTCCTTATATCCAACTAACTTTCTCATTTTTCTCCATTGCCATATTTTGATGGCTGAATTTATAGTGAGGGACATTTGTGTCATTAGAGGGACTCAAGCAGACTCCCCACTGAGTGTAGAGCCTGAGAGGGGTCTAGTCCCATGACCCGGAGATCATGACCTGAACCAAAATCAAGAGTCAGACACTTAACCAAGGGAGCCACCCAGACACCCCTTAAAATTTTTTTTACATTTTATACATCAGGATTCTAGGTTTGTCTTCCCCTGACTATAGAATTGCATGGCAAAACAAAAGCAAAACCAATTTTTAAACCACCAGTAGAGGGGCACCTAGGTGGCTCAGTGAGTTAAAGCCTCTGCCTTCGGCTCAGGTCATGATGCCAGGGTCGTGGGATCGGGCTCTCTGCTCGGCAGGGAGCCTGCTTCCCCCTCTTTCTCTGCCTGTCTCTCTGCCTACTTGTGATCTTTGCCTGTCAAATAAATAAATTTTTAAAAATATTTTTAAAAATAAAATAAACCACTAGTAGAAGGTGTATTGTGGGCTATAGTGCATAATAGAAGAAAAAAATATGGTCTCACTTGAAATATTTAGATTGAGGACTGAGGCATTAAGTTGTTAGAGCAATGCCAACATTAAATTTCTTAGAAAACCCCGCAAAATATGCCATATGAAGAAAAAAATTTCATGAAATACATATTAGTGTAAAGAATGACTAATTTACATGTAAATGCATTTGTTCAGAAATTATTTCCTGAGTACTTACTACCTGCCTGTCTCTAGGCTAGGAAGCGCATATATGCCCTTTTTGATAATAAAAAAAGTCAATGAGTCATTCTGAAGGTTTGTAAAGGCAGGAGAGAGGATGAAAGGCAGGACTGTGCACAGACTCTGTGGGGTCACAGCTAGAAACTCTGGTTCTGTGGCAGTTTTCAGAGAGGGAGCCTCCAGCCGGAGACGTGAGCACCACCACCAAAGCACTGAGTTAAGGGCAAATTTTAACCGCTCTGTGCTCCAGGCTCCCGAACAATGCCTAATCATGACTTCGTTTTGGTATAAAGACAATAGAGCGATCAATCTGAAAAAGTCTTGGAATTTAAAGTCTTCTGATGATGAATCAAGACAAGGTGGTTTTAATTTTTTGTTGAAGAGTGACATATGTGCAGAAATGTGAAGAGGACACGATCAG
Source organism: Mustela nigripes (assembly GCF_022355385.1). Lineage (NCBI taxonomy): Eukaryota > Metazoa > Chordata > Mammalia > Carnivora > Mustelidae > Mustela > Mustela nigripes. The sequence goes on along the minus strand of NC_081561.1, from coordinate 141,440,931 downwards.
TGTCCAGATCAGGACGTGGAGGATCACAAAGCCATCTCTGGCCCCCGGCGGTCCCTACCCACCCCAGGGATATTGGTATAACAGCACAGAGCTGGCTCCTAACAGTGCGGAGGACTTTGCATTCAAGGTGTGCTCCTTTGTGTCTGGCTTCTTTAGCTCAATGTGATATGGTGAGACCCAACCACACTGTTGGATGCTTAGTTATAGACCACACATGCTCAGTGCTAGGGAACACTCCACTGTGTAAAGATGTCCCAATGGCTGTCACATTCTGCTCCTCAGGTACTTGAGTTATTTTATATATAACCTTTAAGCCATAGAAAAGACCAGAGATTTTCTCTTACCCAGAAAGGATCCTCAGATGAATTCTCCATCTCCTTTCTACTTGAAATAGGTCTGATCAAAAGAATTTTGGGAATGCCTGAGTAGCTCAGTGGGTTAAGCATCTGTCTTCAGCTCAGGTCATGATCTTCGTGTCCTGGGATCCACCCCTGCATCAGGATCCCTGCTCAGTGGGGAGTCGGTTTCTCCCTCTCCCTCTGTCTCTCAGCACCCCTCCCCCCGACTCACACTCTCTCTCACTCTCTCAAATAAATAAAATCTTTTTTTTAAAGAAAGGAATTTTTGGTTTCCCTTCCATGTCACGATTAGAGATGGTCTAACTACAAATTAAGTATTAACGATTTTAACTAGGCGTTAGGGAAAGGAGACGGGGAGTTCATATTTTGGCAGCTGGCTTTAGTGGACTCTTCCTAATTCCAAAGGAAACTGATGGTGATCGTTCCTCAGAGGAGGCAGAGGGTCCGGAGGATCCCGCCCCCACAGGATCGCTGGGCAACATATGGGGACTGATGAACGGAGCAGACGGTGGGTGGAAGGGACACAGCACCCAAACAGGATACAAAAGCAGGGTGCCCGAAATCACTGCATGAAATAAAATTATGTTTATTACAGAATAACACAATTTCTTATTCACACATCCCACCTGTGACATTAATCAGAGCCTTCACCTATGGGCCATATGTCATCTTTTCCACCCTTAGTAGTTTATAGATTTTTTTTTTTTTTTTTTTTTTTTTTTTTACTTTTGAAGTTGTCAAAAGAAGAAAAAGAACAGAGCTGCCCTAAAAGGAATGAGGAAGTGAGAGCTCCCCAGTGTCTGGCTAGCGATGTCTGGGTGACAACCCATGATGTTCTTTCCGGTCTCAGTAATATTCTGAATTTCCACCTGCCCCCCCCCTCTCGTTTATAAGGCAGAACACGTGAAGTTAGAGCAGTTCGGTTTTCCTCTGTCCGTGGATTAGTACGAGCAGAGTGTTATGCTGTTTCTCCCGTTTGGCACGGTTCCCCGGAGATAAGAGAACTCTGGCTGGAGGCCCTCTGAGGGTAAGTACCATAAATTAATATAACCGGCAAATTAGCTAGCTGGCAGGTCTTTGAGAGCACCTCCAACAGAAAACTGCCGTACCCCAAAACATGCCGCAAATCACGTTAAAGAAGCGGAGCACTAAAAGCTTATCTTCAGCGTGAAGCCTGCACTCTTCTGGTATAGGAATTCTATCAATGTTAACTTTGTTTCACGTTCACTGCAAGTAGCATCCTGGGAATAAGGGCTTTGCTCTGGGGGCTAGAGGAGCTAATCCGTGAAGAGCACTTTACACAGTACCTGACAACATGAGCTCCTCCTCCCCCCCAAAAAATGTTAGTTATCATATGATTGTTAGATTATCTGTTGATGGGAATGGAATAAATGAATAATAAAGTCTGGCATAGTAAAGATATTGGGTTTAAAAAATTTAGAAATAGGTGTGCTCAGGCGCTGTTCTTGATAGCTGAAGACAGCTGGTAACACATCACAGACTTTGAATGAAAACTTTTCTATCTAATAGTTTCAGAGTTTGTGTTTTGGCCCCAAAACTGGCCAACTTATCACGGGTCTCCCTCCTCATTCTCCCCCATGTGATTTCTCATAGACAGAGCCAAGGCCACACAGAAGCAAAATTCATCCCTGGACAGTCAGCCCCAAATCTAATGAAGTTGAGAAGCAGCTGCAATGCTGTGCGTACCCCTCTTATATTTCTTAATTCATATTTTCCAGAGGTCATAGTTAAATGAGCTTTACCTAACTTAATTTTTTTCTCTTTCAGTCAAAAACACTAAATGCCAATAACATGGAGACATTGATTGAATGTCAGTCAGAGGTAAGAGAGCAATTTTTAAAAATTTTTCATCTTCACTGTGAGAATATGGAAAACTTTCTGTTTCTTTGAGTATTCTTTGGATTGTATAATTCTTAGAGTAGAAAATTAACATTCTAAATGTAGTTAATTAAATATACTAATCAGGGGGCGCCTGGGTGGCTCAGTGGGTTAAGCCGCTGCCTTCGGCTCAGGTCATGATCTCAGGGTCCTGGGATCGAGTCCCGCATCGGGCTCTCTGCTCAGCAGAGAGCCTGCTTCTCTCTCTCTCTCTGCCTGCCTCTCCATCTACTTGTGATTTCTCTCTGTCAAATAAATAAATAAAATCTTAAAAAAAAAATATATATATATACTAATCAGGGCCTATATGATGATAATCAAGACTGTATTACTGATTCTAGAAGTTAGAAAAAATTCATGGGACTTTGACTAATTTTTAATTTTTAAAATTTTTAATTTAAATTTAACATAATTTTGATATGAATAAGATGTTGTATATGTATTTTGTGGGGAAAGATTGGGTAGATCTCCTCAGTCATTTTTAACAAAAATAAATATATTTTTTAGAACAATATCAAGGAACATCCTCTGTTGGCATCGTGTGAGAGTGAAGATAATATTTGCCAGCTAATTGGTGAGTTTTGAAAACAAACCGTTCTTTTATGTAAGTGCTAACAACAAGTGTTCTTGGTTTGCAAAACCACAGTACTCTACCCTACTAGGAATTTCTTTTTTTAAGTGTTCTTTTAAAGACCGCAGAACATTAACCCTTCAATGGCTGGCAGACTCTGGCTCGCTAGAGCATCCCCCAGCTTTTAGTGGGGTCAGATCTCCTAGCCCCGTCTGTTTTGACAATTAAAGCAGACATCCATACGAAGAATAGACAGTTCCTTTTCCCTTTTCTTCCTTCTCTAATGAAGAATGAATGTAAGAATCCATGAAACAATTTGTGCTGAGCTCCAACTCCCAGAAACCCACCATTCACTGTTTTCACAGTTTTCATAATGTGTTTCGTATTACATAACCGCGACCCAGTTCTGCTGAGCTGTAAGGGACAAACCACTTCTCTGTCCATCCTCTTGCACCTGCCAGTGTGGAAACATACTGCAATGCATTCAGGAAACAGAGCTTCTATGTGAAGGGGAAAACAAGACAGGGGAAAAGAGGGAAAATAAAAAGAAGGAAACGTGTGAGATGCGATGCCCATTGCACACATGTCTTCAGGATTTTGCAAAGATAGAACATCCCACTAATGTTTTACTGATAATTCCCAGCCGCCGGGTCTAGGTTCAAGCCTTCCCGTGGCCATTTGTGCCCGCCTTGTCCTCAAGCAGCCCCAGGGGAAATCCTGAAGGGGACGGCAGACAGACGGATGGAGCTCCCTCTAGTGGCTGGTTGGTGCTAGTGTGGCTGCGAGGTGTACTGGCCTGCCCAGCTAAGGGCCTTCAAACCAATCTTGAGCAAAGAGCCCATTCCTTTTTATGGGTCAGTAATATTCTTCTGTATTTAAAGACCACATCTTCTTTATTCATTTATCCATCAATGGACACTTTGGTTGCTTCCATGTCTCGCCTATTGTAAAGAATGCTGCAATAAACATAGTGGTGCACATAAACTTTTTGAATTCATGTTTTCTTTTTATTTGGGTAAAACCTAGCAGTAAAATGCCTGGATGGTGTGGCATTTCTATTTTAATTTTTTGAGGAAATTCCATATTGTTTCCCATCGTGACTGAAACTAATGTAACATTCTATGTCAACCAATCTTCAGTTTAAAGAAAGAAGATCTTGAGCAAGTCACTTCCTCTCCTGTTAAGGCTAGTTTTCACTGCCAGTCAAAGGAGAAAATTAAAATAATCTATTTCGCATGAGAAAAACCACTATAGTTATTAAGGTCAATATATGAAGATGGTTGTTTGGGATCTCCTCGGCTAGTTTTGCTGCTTTTCTGCAGCAAACAGCCAGTGAAGACTAAAAACAGGAAAGGTGGAGGCTTTGAGGAACCTGGGTGTTGATATTTAAGGGCGGTTGCTCTGGTAACAATGTGGTTGTTTTTGCGTTCATTTTGCTAGATTAAAATTCATGCCCTTTGCTTTCTCAGTTTTTCAAAGTCATTCCCCCCTTCCCCTGTGGCATACCACAGATGATATTATGTGGCTGACAATATCAATTGTCTTATATGGAGCTTTATTAATTATTTTAATAATTATTTAATAATTTAATAATTATGAATCTACTTTTTCTCTTTGCCTTTTCCTGGCTATAGAAATTAAGAAGAGAAAGAAGGTACTGTCCTGGCCCTTTCTCATGAGAAGGCTTTCTGCTCTGTCAGATTTTTCTGGGGCTTCAGAACCTGAATTGAAAACATCACTGTTTGATCAGCCGTTGTCAGTCATCTGTGGGGAGGACGACACACTCCCCAGACCCATTCAGGTAGGTGCATGTACCCGCAAACCTACTTCAGGTTTTTGTCAGATGTGAAAAATCCTTGGGAGTTCTAAATGTCATTCTCATGCTAAACTTGCTGGGGCCAGTCTTTAGGTTTTTCCACTTTTAGAAATGGTGTTTCCAATATGAGTGCAGTCAGGAGACTACGGAACTACTTATATTCTAGACATCTATACTTCCATCTTCCTGATTTCGTGGAGTTAGGAATGCTAAAAGATGTGTAACTTCTGTGAAGTCAATGGATGGAGACATAGTATCAGGTATAAAGTATATGATCAGAAATCCAGTGTTTATACAGAATGACTTGAAAGTAGAGAGAATGGAAATAATTTTAGAATGCACAAATTAGAGCATTCTCTTCTTAGAAAAAGTAGCAGAGTGGAGGGAGAAAGTTGATAACAATGGGGCTGTGAAAACCTGGCATTCGTGGTCTCTTGTAAAGACTGTGTTGGTATCACAGAGAACTGCCTTTTAGGGAGAGGATTCTCTATGACAGGTGAAGTTTGCTACTGTTCACATGCACCGTTTCAATACTTACACGTAGATTTTTCATAGAGTAGTAGCAGCACATGGTTTTGTGTATTCAAAGTAAGAGTAACCCTTTCCTATTCCTACATCTCTTTCCTACAGGATATTCTCACTATTCTGTGCCTTAAAGGACCTTTCACGGAAGGGATCTTCAGGAAAGCAGCCAATGAGAAAGCCCGAAAAGAGCTAAAGGAGGAGCTCAACTCGGGAGGCATGGTGGATCTGAAAAGTCTCCCTGTGCATCTTCTGGCGGTGGTCTTTAAGGTGAGGTCACAACATTGCTGCCAATAATATTCCAGTGGGCTCTGACACATTAAGTCTCTGAAAATAAGAAACGGGCCCTTCTCCCTACAAATCAAAGTAAACTGATCTGGGAGTTTACGTTTTTTAGTTTTGGTTTTAGTTTTTTAAGAAGCCTTTTATTTTCTTATATGAACATCTCTGTGTCTACAGTCCCAGATTCCAACAGAGAATGATACAGTACATTCTCCCCAAATGCTGATGAGAAAAGGCCAAGTCCATGTCCCTGAAGCTGGGAGCCCCTCAAATGATGGCCTCACTCTGTCCATTGTCAGGAAGCTGCTGAGAGATTTCCCTAGAGTGAACAATGCAGAAGAAGGGGGGCACAGCCTGTGGTAGAATGATCAGAGGGTCCCTGAGCTGGACCAGGCAAGAGGAAGATGAAGGTGCCAGGCCATGTGTAGCCTAACCAGGCCCAACCATTCCCCTTTCATCCTCCAGGACTTCCTCAGAAGTATCCCCCAGAAGCTGCTTTCATGTGACTTGTTTGAAGAGTGGATGGATGCACTGGAGAGGCAGAATGAGGAGGACAAAATTGAGGCCCTCAAAGAGTAAGTGGCCAGAGTCTTTGCCAGAGGCCAGGCCCTCATGGTCTCCATCTTCCGATTCTTCACACAGTTCTCTGATTAGTTCAGGAATATTGACATGTTCAGGGAATCAGAGTGGAATTATTTATCTACACCCAGAATAAAAGTCATGAGGTACAATAGACATTCCTTTTAAAGTAGTTTTAGCCAAAGGAAAGGAAGCACTTTTTCAAAGAGGAGAAAGTGAACTTCAATATTCACAAATCCCAAGAGGTGGGGGAACCTAAAAACATTAGTAGTTCCAGAAGGTTTGAGACAAAATCATAGAGGGAAACCTCAAAACAGGCTAAGTAGCCAACTGTAGGAATGTGGGGTTACCCTTAGCCTAATAGATTTGTGTCAAGCAAGGCAACAATTCCCATCCATTAAAGCACAGGAGAACAATCTGGAAGGAATTGTTTTGATCATAAAATTCCACAGCATATTTCATAGTCTCCTCATTAACCAAAATGAAAACTATAAAAAAAAATTCCAAAGACAACAAAAACAATTACACTTGTAAATGCAATAGTAAGCTTTTAGCTACTAGGCAATCTCAAACACTAACTTCAAAATATCAGCACTTTGGCCGAATGCCGTGAAAGTCTCCTTGTTATGACTATTCTAAGTGGCTAAATATTTCCAGTGAAATAGTTATTGAATTGAAGGCATTAGAGTATCTGTCCCATATTGAAAATCCTAAGATTAATGCAAGTTTCTCCTAAAGACATTAAGCTCTTCCATAATAGTAACTTCTTAAGTGAAAACGGTCCCAATGTTAGAGTCACCATTGCGTATTTTGAAAAAGCGAGGCTTTACCTGTCTCATTTATTATCATTAGTACCAATGTTCCCATTTAAGTGGTGACTTGACCATATTTACAAACATGCCCTTAGAAACTGCTTTCTTTTCCATAAAGATTTCTTGGAATGGCATAAAAATGGGTAATCTTTGTGTGATGATCACAGATCAAGAAAGGCAAATGATCGTGCTCTCAAAATACCAGTCTTGCAGTGGTAGAAAGACATTCTGCAGGGCTGCAGGATTATTCTACAAAACAGTTTCCAAAATGGATTCAACTATGGAGTCTGTTGTAGAAGGATTCCCAATGTAAGATCTATACAAATAAAGGAATGTGTTATTGGTGTCCTAACTATAAAGACCAGTGTCTTAGGTCTTTAAGATCTCGTGGTTAAGGAGTTTCATTCCACATCACTTGCCACTGGAAGTGTCCGAATGAACATTTCACAGTCTTACTCATGACAACGCACCTTCCTCATTTTGAAGGAAGTCTGGGTTAAGCAGAAACTTTCAACTTGCTACACTAAAACTGAGACAGATCATTAGCCTTCTCTAAAACCAGCTTCCCTGAATTTCATTCCAGGGTTGCAGATAAGCTCCCCAGGCCCAACTTCCTGCTGCTCAAGCACCTGATCTCCGTGCTCTACCTGATCAGCAAGAACTCCGAGGTCAATAAGATGGACGCCAGCAATCTGGCCATCTGCGTCGGACCCAACATGCTGACCCGAGAGAACGACCAACACCTGTCTTTCGAAGCCCAGAAAGACTTGAACAATAAGGTTTGTTCAGGTCTCTGTCTGAGAAACTCCCAATGTATGATCTCACCATCTGTTTGAAAAAGGCAATGGATAAGATGCCTCCGAGTCTCTCCAGCTGACTCAAGCTCGCAGTGAAATATGAAATGCAAAATGCTTTTGTCACAGTTCTGCTCGCTTGGGTTTATGTGTTTAATGAAACGGAACAATCCTGTCTCGTAGGATGACAAAGGTGTCCTTTGTTAAAGTTAAGTCTCACTGTCTCCTAAGATAGAAAAGCCCTTCTGTTTGGTTGGGTTTTTTTCATTTGTGCATTGTACTCTGTCAGTCCAACTATCAGTTTGGTAAATTCCTTATTTAAATGAAAATTTTAGTTAGAGGGGTTTTTTTTATTCTCAAAAAATGTACATCTGAAAAATAGCTTTAATATATATGATTTTTACCAATTTCCTGTAGGTTCTTTTCAAACACATAAAGATCTCGTGTGCACATTTTGGCACCTCCCTGACAGTGAACCCTCATTCTATCCCCATTCCTTCCCCCTCTTCCTTTAAAAAAAATGGAAGATGTCCGGGACGCCTGGGTGGCTCAGTTAGTTAAGCAGCTGCCTTCAGCTCAGGTCATGATCCCAGCGTCCTGGGATCGAGTCCCACATCGGGCTCCTTGCTCCGCAGAGAGCCTGCTTCTCCCTCTGCCTCTGCCTGCCATTCTGTCTGCCTGTGCTTGCTCTCTCTCTCTCTCTGATAAATAAATAAAATCTTTAAAAAAAAAATGGAAGATGTCTTTAGGCTGAAAACTTGCTTCTTTTTCCTCACAGGTTAAGATATTGGTGGAATTCCTCATCGATAATTGCTTGGAAATATTTGGGGAGAACATTCCAGCACATTCCAGTACTGCTTCTGATGACTCCTTGGAACACACTGACAGTTCAGGTACCGTATGTGTTCTCGATTGCTTGTGGTTGTTAGGGGGGCGTCCATTCCAGTCTGCCAATCACGTAGAGTATCTCTGGTATAGGAAGCAGAAGTTACCCACCCAAGTCACCAAATCAAATTAATAGGATGCCATTAACATGGAAACCTGCTCTCCAGTTTGCTGCAGTCCCCTCACTCAGCTGACACGCCTTCAGCTTCTTTCTCAATCATAAAGAACTGCTGAGTTTACTAAGTTACCTTTCGCTAGAGGGTTGTTTCCACATAATGGGACATGGGTCCATTAAAATGGAATGGATCCAATCAAAGAGCTATCCAAAGGATTAATTTTTTTTAATTTAAGGTCAACAAATGTTCAATGAAAACATTGTTTTGTGCCTTTTCTCATGCTCATTCTCTCACTCATATTTCCTTTTCCTACTTCTCTTTGCATCCCAGAAGGAAAGAAACAAAATTTTAATGTGACAGATTTCTTTTGTATCAAGCCCCAGAGTAGCTTCACCAAATTACCTAGTGCCATCCTTGATACAAGTAGGGTGAATGGTGGTACTAAAGTTTATTTCTCAAAGAAACTGACCCAGAAACTCAACTGTCCCTTAACTTCCTCCAGACGCGTCAACGCTACAGAATGACTCAGCCTATGACAGCAATGATCCTGAGGCAGAATCCAGCGGTGCCATCAGCTCCCCAAACAGGCAGGTGCTCTTGGAGGCAGCTGCCGACTGGGAGCCCAGAAGCCCACAGCTCGCTTGGGAGTTGAGCCCGGAGCCCGTTGTCAGCACTGTAGCCAGGCTGAAAAACTCCCTCAGGGAACCAGACAGAAGCTACTCAGAGCCCAACATGTCATCCTCCCAGGAGAGCCTTGAGAGCCAGAAAACTCACCAAAAACTAACACAAAGTGAGGACGACTTCACCATGGCCCAGGCAGGGGCTTGTTTGGAAGGTGAGGAAACTGAAGACCCATTTCCAGAGGAGGTGTTTCCTGCCCCTGAAGGCAAAACCCAGAGGCCACAGGACCTGAAGGTGAAGAACTCGACTCAGGGTTTGGGGTTAATGTGGGGACTGGCACCCAAAGCTGCCTCCAGTGGCTCTCTGGATGCTTCCTCTGACAGCTCCCCCGTGGCTTCTCCTTCCGGTCCCAAAAGAAATTTCTTCACCAGACATCAGTCTTTCACAAAGACAGAGAAAATTAAGCCCAACAGAGAGATTAAAAAACATTCCATGTCATTCTCCTTTGCCTCTCACAAAAGAGTGCTGACCAAAACTTCCAGCTGTGTGTCTGTGAAATCCAAAGGCTTTACAAGAGACCAAGTAAAGAAAGGCTTTAAAAAAGAAAGCCAGCTTGCTGGGCGAATCATCCAGGAGAACTTTTCTGAAATTCAGGGCCAAACAGCTCTAGACTTTAGCTCCAGATCCTATGCCCTCTCAGTAGAGGATGTGTTCCAGCAAGTGGACCAGAGAAGCCCTGGGAGTCCGCCATCTTATGAAGAGGCCATTCGGTGCCAGGCATTGGACCTCTTGGACTACAGGGGCCAAACAGTTGGCAGCATGAGGGCCAGAATGCTCAGCCAGGACACTCAACTACCACCTCTCCTACCTTTGTATCACAAAGGGAACTCAAGAGATATATGCAGTCAAGAGCCACTTGACAGGCACAGACTATCTCCCAGGACTGAGAGTTGGAAGCACAGCAGGACTATCCACGCTTCTATTGAAACGATAGGACAAGTGACTGTCACAGGGAGACCGGAGCCGCACCATCTGAGACCTATGTCTGAGTCAAAACAGAAGACTGAGCTGGACCACCTAGTATGGCGATGTAACCAGCCGGCCTTTGAAGCTGACCAGCTCCAGTATGCAAAAGAATCCTACATTTAGGAAGACCAAGCAGACACCATGGCTTGTGGTATCTTTGTAAATGCATGACTGTATGAAGAACTGCTTTAGACTCTGTGTCCAAGAAAGTCAAGAATAAGCTCCTTTAGAGAAGTAGTGTAAGCCCTCCTCAGTGGGGCTAGCTATGTAGTGTCTGTGTGTGCCTGAATTTGTGCAAAATGTAGCAAGTGTATAAAATGTGTATAAAAGTGTATAGAAAGTATATAAAATTCTTCAGTGAAGACAAGGTGTTAGGTGCAAAGATGTCTACATGAGTGTGTGTATATTTGTTTGTGAACTTGTAGTCAATGGCACTGCTGTTCCCTGCCTCCTGGGGCACTTTTCTATTAGTGTTCAAAAATAATTTTTCTTCTATTTTCATGTTGCCTTAAATGTCATGCCATTTTTCGTATGTTCCACAAACCCCATTTAGGGGAAAATGTTTAAATCTCTATTAGAAGTTTACTCCTGTAAGCAGCTTTGGGATATTACTCACATGGTAAGAAAAAGGAGCAGACTGCAAGGAATAGACTTCGGTGTTTGGAGTTATCAAAGGCACTACAAACTCCAGTAAATGAAAAATATATTTGTTAAAATTTATGAAAAATACTTAAATTGTCCTTTCAACCATCTTTTTCAATTTGGATAGATGAGTAAAAATGCAATACCTCAATATTAACTGATTTATAGCACTTTGAGTTTCTTGGTGGCTTAGTAATGTCTTCTCCAACAGTGTGCAGGAAATTACTTTATTTGATTGGGGACCATATATAGAATTTCAGTGTAATCTCACTACAATAAATTGTCTTCCTTGTTTCAAAGTAAAAATGTTCATTCTTGACTGATATACTGCCTTCGCTCCCTTGATTCCATAGAAACCCAAGAAAAGCATTCACACATTGGTTCATTCAACATTTATTGAATATATATTCATTACTCTAGGGTAATAGGTTGTCTGGGACCTTGTCTTTAGAAAGAAAAGATGAATCCAGTTCTCCGATGGTTTGCAAATCCATAAAAATGTACCTACTTGAAGCCTTTTTTTTTCAACAGTAACTCAGAGGCTAGAAAATTTAGAATGCAGGGGGTGCTTGGGCAGCTCATTCAGTGAAGTGTGCCTTCAGCTCAGGTCATGATCCCAGGGTCCTGAGACTGAGTCCCGAATCAGGCTCCCTGCACAGCAGGGAGTCTGCTCCTCCCTTCCCTCTGTCCCTCCCCCCACATTTCATGTTCTATTTCCCCCCTTCTTTCAAATAAATAAATGAAATCTTTGTTTAAAAAAAGATGGTAAAAATAATTTAGTATGCAAATACAGGGTAATATAGTGAATATAATATTTCCTGTTGAGTGGAATAAACTCTTCAGTACCTTTACAAACCTTATTTTTACTATACTCAGGTTGTTTATTCACAAACATAATGGTAAAACATTTGTCATATATTAGAACTTTAATGCTCAACAGTTAGGATATTTACCTAGTACCTTGGAGATATTAGACTTCTATTTTCCTTATTTTATCAACCTCTTTCATAAAACACTGTGTGTTTTTTATTTGTTCAAGAAATATTTTTGCATTGGTCAACCACCCGATGGTGAAGACCTATTACTCTTTTCAAAGGAGATTTACTGATAATGTGGTAAAAAGTTAAAAATGTAACCCAGATTGCTCAAGGCAATATGCTCAGACCTCAAAATGTCATTAGAAATACTTTATTAAAGGGCTCCTGGGTGGCTCAGTTGTTAAGCGTGTGCCTTCGGCTCAGGTCATGATCCCGGGGTCCTGGGATCAAGCCCACATCGGGCTCCCTGCTCCGCGAGAGGCCTGCTTCTGCCTCTCCCACTCCCCCTGTTTGTGTTCCCTCTCTGGCTATCTCTCTCTCTGTCAAGTAAATAAATAAAATCTTTTTTAAAAAATACTTTATTAAGTACAGCAAAAGTGTACAAACTTCAAGGAGCAGACACTCCCCTCTGCTAACTTCACAAAAATAATCCTCTTCCAGGGTCGGACACGAATAGTAATGGTTATAATTTTTAGCACCTACTGTGTGCCAAGCACTCTTTAAGTATTTCAGGACTAAAACAAGCCTAGCAACTTCCTACTGAGAATCAGAATTCTCATCAATAAACAACTAAGACTTGGAAGTCTCCAATCTATTCCACTTTACCACTGACCTGACCTCTGTATAACCTAACTCAGATCACAAAAAACCTGTCCTGAGTTTCCTTATTTTAAAACAACTCGTGTGAGACCAAGGTCTTCTACCTATCACATGTAAGTAGTGCAGTTGCTGGCAAACACTGAAGAACTTCTTGCAGTCAAGCAGTCAAGCGGATGTCATTAATGTCGCTGTCTTTGTGGTGTGGTGACCACTTCAAATATCGCAGAGTGGCCTTCCCACATCTATCCATGGAGTCCACTGGTTTTAGGATTGCCCAGTCTGCTGGCCAAGCCCATTAGTTGGCTGCGGCTACCATAACAAAATATCACAAACAAGTAACTTAAACTATAGAAATGTATTGTCTCACAGTGCTGGAGGCTAGAGCGGAGATCAAGGTATCAGCAGGTCGGTTCCTTATGACGCTTCAAGGGAAGGATTTGTTCCAGGCTTCTCTCCTTGCTCAAACACAGCCGTCACTCTGGGTCTCTACATTGTCTTCCCTCTGTGTGTAATCATCCCCAAACTTCCCTTTCTGGAGGGACACCCCCAGTTAGTCATTGGATTAGGGTTCTAGTGATCCCTTTTACCTCTTTATAGTCACATTCTGAGATACTATGAGTTAGGACTGAAACAAATGAATGCAGAGTGGGGAAGGACACAATTGAACCCTTACACTAAGTTTCACCAAGTAGTACTTCATGAGGCCTTCCTTATGCCAACAGTTTTTAATGCTTCACCATAACCAGAGGGCCCAAGCTTATGGCATGATTTAGATATTAAAATGATACTCTAAGTAGGGCACATGGTGTGATGAGCACTGGGTGTTACACACAACTGATAAATCATTGAACACTACATCTAAAACTAATTATGTACTATATGTTGGTTAATTGAATTTTAATTTAAAAAATATATATGTTCTTATGAAGGGCCCAGAAACACCAAAGTCCTATCCTCCATGGATCTTCTAGGCGCCACAAAGTCACAAATGGGACAATCACAAGTGTGCCTGACACCCCAACGCAAGGCATATGGTAACATCAGTTTGGAAGTCAAGGGCTAGGTAGGGGTTGAGATTAAATCCAGGTCTGATTTCTAGCTTCTGAGCCGCTGGGCCTCCCCAGCATCCATGCATTACTTCCTGGGCCTAGTTTAAGGACTCTGGCCCTCTTACCAAGTGAAAGATGAGGGAGCATGTACAGTTACTGTGCCCGCTGGGAAATACGCAGCATTCACTGCCCTAGAATCTGACTAAAAAGACTAGAATTTCTTCCTCTTAGGGAAGATAAGGAATTTCCTCTCCTCCTATAAAGAGGGAGAGAAGTAGGTTGCCACATGCCATTGCCAGCCTCCCACATGATGCTGTGTGATTACCTGTGAAGACATGCTATGTCCCCCTGACCCCAAAACCACCCACGACATGGTCCAGAATTTTGACTTGTTCATGTTAACCAAGGCTGGGTGCTTATGCTGGAGTTCAGCCAAACTGAAATCATCTCAGAGTCTAGAAAATATGACACCTGTGTCACATGGGATCCCCAAGCAGGTGAAGTGACAGCCACGACTTATGTGCTAATCAAAGAGATAGCACATAAGAGATAGCACATAATAATGGCCACAGTGCTTCCCATGATCACAGATGCGAATATCCAAGGGCAATAAACATGATTTACCCTGATGCACTATTACAGGAATAAATTCTAGCTGCATTTTCCTGATTGGGATCTCACTAGAATGACTGCCAGTACATGCCTTCCTCTTGAAGGGTCAAGTAGACAGAAACCCTCATCAGATGGGATCTCACATATTTTGAGTTTCTTTTTTAATTGAATTATATAAGATCTTAACTCTTTATCTGCAAAGGGAGAGAAATAAACTATACACATTTTGCTAGGGATGGAAGTGAATCACTTTTGGGGGGCCATATTTTAAATCTGGACTGAGATGCTGCATCTTTTCTACTCCAGAGTACAAATTAAATGTGAAGGAGGAAAAATCAGTGGGATGAAGTGCTGCCTTCTCCTATTAATAGACTACAAAGAGGGCCCCCTGGGAGATAAGCAAGGCTGCAGAGTGTTAAGTCTTGCCGGAAAAAGGAAATGCAGAATGATACCATCTCTGTAGGAATGGAAAGACATTGTGTTAGCAAAAGAGTACATGACCCAATTCACAGGGCCTGAGTCCACACCCCAGATAGCCTAAAGTACTAAACTTGTCTGAGCCTCAGTTTCCTCATCTGTACAACGTGGGTAACTGCAACACATCAGTTGTGGGAGCCACATAATAGAAAATTGAAATAACAGAGGCTTAAACAAGAAGTGGGTTGTGCTCCCCATTAAAAGAAGAGCAGACAGGCAGTCCAGGGCTGACATGGCAGCTCCAGGACATCCCAGGGCCCCGGGCTCCTTCACACCAAGGCCAGCTTCATGGGTATGGAACTTATGCTGTCTCACGGAGCCCCATGCCAAGAAGGGCTTGGCACTGGGGTTAATGCTCGGCTGCAGGCATTTTTTCATTATTAGTAACTATTGAACAAGGGCCCCTCACTTTCCCTTTGTATTGCTCCCTGCAAACGAGGTAGGTAGCCCGTCTTATTCACGCTTTGTGGCCTTCCATCATTTCCGTATGCAAGAGCATCCTCCTCCAGCTTTAACCTCCAAATTCCAGGCAGGAATGTTCTGCTCAGTAACTGCTACCCACATCCCAGCAGCCAGAAATTATTCCCACAGCTACTCTTACCCACAGAGGGAGTCTAGGAAATAGCTTCTCCTAGGCATGTTGCCTTCCCCAACAAAAACCAGTAGGAACATAAACTATTAGCCCTTGACACAAAAATCAAATAAAATAGATCATGGATATGATACAACACATGCTAATTTAGTTGCTCAAATAACAGAAAGCAGGATAAAGCACAGATTATTTAGTATAACTATACAACTGAAAATGTTGACTATGATTAGGGATAATATAAAGACAAGGCAGACAATAATTTTGAAGTATTTCAATCATTCATATGCACATTGTGAGAATTCTATAATTATATGAGTTTTAAGTAAAAATAAATTACTAACAAATATGAATTGACCTCAAGCTTAAAACATACTGTACTTCTGTAAAGAATTCACAATCTAGTAGAGAAATAAGATGCCACTGAAGGCAAAGCTACATTCCAAATGAGAAATCACACCAAGTGCTGTAGTAGAAATGAATAACTGCTTCATGGTCCAATTTATTTTAGGAAAGGTGATTCCTATGTGAAACTCCAGAATCAGTAACAGAAGATTTCTGGCCAAGTGCAGGACACTTAAAATTATCATGAGGGGCCCCTGGGTGGCTCAGTCAGTTAAGCATCTGACTTGGGCTTGGGGTCCTAGAATCGAGCCCCCAAATTGGGCTCTTTGCTCAGCAGGGAGTCTGCTTCTCCCTCTGCCCCTGCCTCCCACTCATGCTCTCTCTTTTTGTCTGAAGTAAATAAAATATTTTTTAAGTGAATAAATAAGTAATCACAAGAGATTCCAGGAAGGCATTCATTTATGTGATCTGAGCACATCACTATTTAGAAGGAAGTAGGTGACTTCTTTTTTCCATTCCTGTCGAAAAGGCTTTTCCTGTCCAAAATGGTTTTGGAAAAGATGAAGTGCTATATAAGATAACTGCTAATATGTGGATGTCCATCTTTTCAAACAACACTTACATCTTGTTACTTTCCAAACCAGAAATCTCCAATGGCTTTTTTTTTTTTTTAAGATTTATTTGTTTACTTATTTTAGAGACAGAGAGAGAGCATGTGAGTGGGGGGAGGGGCAGAGGGAGAGATTCTCAAGCAGACTCACTGCTGATAGCAGAGCTTGACTTAGGGCTCAATCCCACAACCCATGAGATCATGACCTGAGCCAAAACCAAGAGTCAGATGCCTAACAAACTGAGCCACTGAGGTGTCTTCTTAATATCATTTTCATCAAGTCTAAAACCCATCACCTACCTCCTACCACTCAAGGCCCGTCTTACCAAGCCCCATCCTGGGAACCCCAACTTACTTCTTTCCTTAATCCTCCAGGGACTTTCCACAATAAGTAATAACAATAGCTAATGTGAAAGATGCATGTGAATACCACCTTTCAGAACTGGAGATGCAACCAAAGCTGTGTTTAGATGAAAATTCATGTCCTTATACAATTGTATTAAACAAAAATAAAAGTGAATGCATTCAACGTACTGTTCATGAAGGTAGAAAGAGAATAATAAAAATAAAGTTGAAATTGGTAATTTCAGAAACAAAAAAAAAGAGTAGGACTAATAAATAAAATGAAAGCTGGCTCTCTGAAAACATACTTCTGCCTAAAGGCAAGAGAAAGAAATGTCAAAAGCACACAACAGGAGGAATGATGATGGGAAATATCAACAGAGACTGGAAATTAAAAGAATCAAAGGGTTCCTTTGCTGAAATCCATGCCGATGCATTTGAAAATGTGAATGAGATAATCCAAGTCTAGAAAAACACGATTTACCGGGGTGTCTGGGTAGGACATTCTGTTAAGGGCTGACTCTTGATTTCAGCTCAGGTCATGATCAGGGTTGAGAGATCCAGCTCTGCATGAGGCTCCATGTTCAGTACAGAATCTGCATGAGATTCTCTCTCCCTCTCCCTCTGCCCCTCCCACTCATGTTCTCTCTCTAAAATAAATAAATCTATAAAAAAAAGATAATTTACTAATCTAATTCTAGAAGAGAAAGAAAATCTTAAAAGAGGAATTTATATAAGAGACAGAGAAAATTACAGATCTTATGAATATTGATGCAAAAATCCTAAATAAAATATAGTAGATGGAATGTATGAAGACCAACTGGAGTTAGTACGGGAGTGAAAGTTTGATTCAATGTGAAATTTATTAACATGATTCATGATTTTGGTAAGCTATAGGGAAAATATAACCAGCTCCATAGATACTGAAAAATCAGCTACCATTATTTAACCTGCAGTATTGAATTTTTAAAAGAAGTCTTAATGGAACAGAAACTGATGAACATGATTTTTTTTTTTTTTAAAGATGTCAGTCTTAGACCAAAAAGCTGCATGGGCTTAATAAGGAAACCCTAGAAACTCTGACTGAAGCCAGAAAAAAACTCAGGCTGGTACTATTTCCATTAACTATCACTGCTCTGGAGGAACGATCTAAAGCAACCAGACATGGCGCACCTGGGTGGCATAGCTGGTGGGGCACCGGACTCTTGGTTTCAGCTTAGGACATGATCTCAGGTTATTGAGTTTGAGCTCCATGTCAAGCCCTGGGCTCAGCACAGAGTCAAAGTAAAGATTCTCTCTCCTTCTCCCTCTGCCCCTTACCCATGTGCTTGCTCGCTCTCTCTCAAAAATAAATAAATCTTTAAAAATAAAATAAACAGGGGAGACTGGGTGGCTCAGTGAATTAAGCCTCTGCCTTTAGCTCAGGTCATGATCTCAGGGTCCTGGGATCGAGCCCCATGTCAGGCTCTCTGTTCAGTAGAGAGCCTGCTTCCCCATCTCTCTCTGCCTGCCTCTCTACCTACCTGCGATCTCTCTTTCTCTGTCAAATAAATAAATAAAATCTTTAAAAATAAATAAACAACCAGACAAAAAAGAAACCAGAGGAATAAATATTGTAAATGAGGAGGCAAGGCTTTCCTACGTGTAGATTATATGATAGAGTATTTGGAAAATCAAGACAATCGATTAAAAACAAAACCACTAGAAATAAGAAAACACATTAAGCTAGCAAGCTGTGAGATTAATATACAGAAACCAAAAGTCTCCATACAAACTAATGGAAAATATAATGAAAGAAAAGGCTTCATGTATATTGGCAACAAATGGATAAAAATATCTAGGAAGAAATGTAACAAAACCAATTTGACAACAATCTTTAAATGTTCTTGCAGGACAAAGATGTAGAACAGAACAAAAATAGAAGAACTGACTATATTCTTAGAGAGTAAGATTCAAAATCATCTTTTCCTAAGTTAACTTATAAACTTAACATGAGCATGAAATAATATCCAACAGGAAGGATTTTTGTTGTTTGCCATTTATTATTGCTGTTGTTACTTACTGAAAACCACATTTAAAGAATCAGTAAATGCTGATAGGAAAGAGATCTCTGGAAAGAAGGATCTGCGAGGGAAAAACAGTCCTGCTTGATTCTCAGCTATGCTCAGAATGTGAACAGATGGTTCCTGGCATAAACAGTCAACAAACCAGCCAGACGGAAGAGTAAGCCCAAGGATAGAGGCAGGTGCGTGCAAGACGTTAGCACGTAAAGGTGGTATTTCAAAGCAGTGGGGAATATAAGGATAATTTAATAAATGGTGTCAGTATAAATCAGCAGCCATCTGGGAAAAAGGGAGAACATTTTCTCATAATATGTGCCAGGATAAATTCTACACGGCTCTAAGATTTAAATGTGGGAAGTGAAAGAACCAAACTTCTAGGAGAAATAAGGGAAAATTCATAGCATCTCAGAGTGGGAAAGGTATTTATAACATGACTTGAAAGTCCTGATGGCATGAAAGAAAATGACAAGTTAACAATGTCAAAATAAAAATATCTGCATGAATAAAACACCATAAATGAGAAATATGGCAAACATGGGGAAATGTCTGTATCTCATATAACAGAAAAAGGGCTAATTTCCATAAAATATACACTATCTGTAAATTGAAAATGGAAAGTGCAGAAAAATTTTAAAATGTGCAAAGGGTATGAAGAGCCAAAACAGAAAAACAAATGGCCTTTACACATGTGAAAAATGCTCACACTCACTCATTTTTTTTTTTTAAAGACAAACTAAAACTGCAATAAAACACCATTTCTCCCATCTATAGGCAAAAATGAAAAGTTTAATACCAGAGTGTGTTGGCAAGGCTGTGGGGAAACTGTTGATTCATTTGTTTCTGTTGGAAGTAGAAATCGATATGTTGCCTATGTAGGACAGTTTGGCAGTATCTATTAAAATTACAAATGCATGAATCATTTTTCTAGGAATGTACTTTACAAGTAAGTTTTCATGCA
The DNA here is from genome assembly GCF_022355385.1 of Mustela nigripes. Taxonomy (NCBI): domain Eukaryota; kingdom Metazoa; phylum Chordata; class Mammalia; order Carnivora; family Mustelidae; genus Mustela; species Mustela nigripes. The sequence goes on along the minus strand of NC_081561.1, from coordinate 141,421,325 downwards.
TGCGGCATGAATGAGGATTTTGCTTTGTTTGTAACAGTAAAACACTGGATATGACATATATGTGTATCATTGGAGAATAATTAAATTATAACTAATTAAATTATGACCCATTCATGCAGCTATAAAAATTTCTATGCAGCTGCGAAAAAGAAATGAGCAAGCTCTTCAGCTATTGATACAAAATATGTCTAAGATATGTTAAGTAGAAAAAGGCAACATGTAGGTCAAGGTATATTGTATGCTATCATTTATCTTTAAAAAAAAGAAATTAATTATAATAGTTTAATGTGTGGGGATGGGGAATGGGAAGTGGAATCATGTGGCCAAGAATACATAGAAGACATTTCAACAATCCATTTCTATATTTTTAGTGTTTGAACTACGTAACTATGTGTATTATCTTCAAACATTAAATACAAAACAATAACTAACATTAAGTGTTTATTATATGCCAAGCACATTGAAATGACCTGAGAAATACCTGTCTGGGGTTGGAGTTTCCACCTGTGAATAGAACTGAAAAGCAGATCAAAGATTCTAGGAGTCCTTGAGTGTTCTCCAAACTAGGATTCAAAGCAGAACAGTGGGAGCCACCCAAGGCTTTTAAGAGTATGTATTTAAGGGGATTACATAGGATGGTTTGGAGTAAGAACAATGTGAGACAGGTCAGCTGGTTCTGAAGTTATTACCCAAACATTAGGGAGCAATTATGTTTGGGCTCTAGGCAATAGGCAGGGTAGCTACTGTGGGAATGCAGAAGGTCTAAGTGCCCAGACAGTGAAGGGTGGACAGGACATGACCAGCAGAGGGGGCAGGCTGGGCTCTCCAGGAGGACAAATAAGATGAATGTGGGTGGAAAGGAACAGGGAAGGTTCAGGGATGATGGAAGACCTGGTCCTGCAAGTTTGCCCGGGGGGAAGGGTGCAGGCTCCACAGAAAGGAGGCCAGAGCTAAAATCTCAAAACTACATCATCTGTTTGTGCCTGCATTTTCCCATCTGCAAAATGGGGATAAGAGTACTACCTACCCCATACGGCCGACAGGACTAAATAAGATCATATGCATAAAGTACTTTATACAGTAGCCAAGGCACAGCTGGTGTTCAATAAATGCTAGTTTTCTCTGGAACATCAAATTCAGATTATTTCCCATGAATTCATTTGTTACATTATTTGTTTCCCATAAATTCAAGTTAAGTATGCTAAAAAAATTCGGGAGCGCCTGGGTGGCTCATGGGTTAAAGCCTCTGCCTTCGGCTCAGGACATGATCTCAGGGCCCTGGGATCGAGCCCCGAATCAGGCTCTCTGCTTCCTCCTCTCTCTCTCTTTGCCTGCCTCTCTGCCTACTTGTGATCTCTGTCTATCAAATAAATAAAATCTTAAAAAAAAAAAAAGTTGAAAAATTCAGACTCACAGAGGACATTTTCCAATTTCTCAAAGTAATTTTTTGCTATTTGAACACAGGAGCTTTTCAGAAATGTAACCTATGCAGCTCAAGCCCTTCATGGACGCAGTTCCATATTGCAAATCCTATAAGATGACCTGATTTCACTTCCGTTAGGCAACAAAGGCCAGTGACCGCATATTTAAGTAAGTGCTCCTCCCCTGAATTATCTTTCATGTTTTTTCTTACAGTGAAACCTGCACACTAACATCAGATATAATGTGACAGCAGTTTAGCACCTCAGTAATTTCAAGATGATGTCTTCTTAGAGAAAAAAATATCGTATTTCAATGAACCTATTTTTTTAAGCCCAAGAAAAGCACAGAGAAAAAAAATGTAAAATATATAGGACATTAAAATGTTATAAATAATAAGCTGGGAAAAGGTTGACAAATTTACATGTGAATTCTAAAAAGCATTAACTCAACATATTCTCTGCATTTTCTGATTCTCCCTAAATTCTTCACATACTTTTAATCCATTTACATAATTGAAATAGGTTGCAAGGAGCACTCACTCATAAAACTGGCAGGAGAGGTGTCCAAAGTTCTTTATTCACGTCCCTTAACAGTACATACTCTAAATCACTTGGACTTTGTTTCCATATATGGCCATATAATTCAAGTTGACTGTGTTATGACTAGGGAAGAGAAAGAAAAATGAGGAAGCTATTTTAAGAGATGAAAAACTTTCAATTTGCTTTAAAATCAAGGCGTGTCTCCAGTCCTGTGGGGAAGTGTTTTGACATCACTGGTTGGGACAAGACCAAGGGTCTGGATTACAGCAAATCCATCCTTAGGACACTTGTTTCCCTTCTTGCTTCTTCCTTCCTACAATCCTGCATTCTGTGCTCAGATCTAATGGGAAGGGAAAATATTCTGGGTTGAGAACTAAAGTCTGATCCCAGCTACACATACTGCTTTAGCGGGTACCAAGCATCTTTATATCTTGGTCCACTGGGATAAAAATTGTTTTTCTTCCATAGGTACAATTTACATACAATAAGCAATATCCAATAAAATTTACACTGTAATTAATTTTGCCTTATATATAAATTCATGAAAACATCACCACTGTCAAAATATGGAACACATTTTGGTCTAATTCGTCCCGGTGGGTATGTAGTGATACCTCACTGTGCTTCTAATTTGCACCCTCCTTCGCTGGTGACGTTGAGCATCTTTTCACGCGTCTACTGGTCATTTGTGAAATAGCCAATCCTGTGCCCATTTTTTTTAATGGGTTGTCTTTATTTTAAGAATTGAGTGCTAAGAGTACTTTACATATTCTAGGTATGAACCCTTTGACGGACACGTTTTACAAATATTTTCTCCCACATAAATCTTTTGACAGATACATGTTTTGCAAATATTTTCTTCCAATTGACAGGCTGTCTTTTGGTTTTGTTTCCTACCTATGTCTTCAGGGGACTAAATGCTTTTCATTTTAATGAGGTCCATTCTAATATGTCTCTCCTTTGTGCTTTTCATCTTCTGCTTAACAAATATTTTCCTTAATAGTGTCACAAAATTCTTTTCCTGTTTTCTGCTAGAAGTTTTATAGTTTGAGATTTCATATTTTAGTTTATGACCCATTACAAGTTAATTACTGTGTGTGATATGAGATAAGAGCCAACTCCTTTTTTTTTTCCATATGGAAAGACTGCTTTTTTATTGGCACATAACATTATATTAGTTTATTATTTAATAGATACATAACAAAATGATTCATTATCTCTATATATTATGAAATGATCTCCACAATTCTACTAACATCCATCACCACACATAGTCACAAAAATTTTTGTTATGAGAACTTTTAAGATCTACACTCTAATGCACTTTCTTTTTTTTTTTTTTAAGATTTTATTTATTTATTTGACAGAGAGAGGTCACAAGTAGACAGAGAGGCAGGCAGAGAGAGAGAGAGGGAAGCAGGCTCCCTGCTGAGCAGAGAGCCCGATGCGGGACTTGATCCCAGGACCCCGGGATCATGACCTGAGCTGAAGACAGAGGCTCAGCCCACTGAGCCACCCAGGCGCCCCTCTAATGCACTTTCAAATAAAGACTTCCTTTCCCCCATTGAATTGCTGTGTGTCTTTATTAAAGAACCAATTGACTGAACATGTGTAAAGATACTTTTGGACTCTGGTTTATCAATATACCTGTCCTTTTATTTTATAGTACAGTCTTAATTATTGGAACTTTATAGGAAGTCCTGCAACTTTATTCTGCTTCTAAAAAATTATTTGGGCCAGTCACCTAGGTGGCTCAGTCCTTAAGCATCTGTCTTCCGCTCAGGTCATGATCCCGGATTCCTGGGATAGAGCCCCCACATTGGGCTCTTTGCTGGGCAGGAAGCCTGTTTCTCCCTCTCCCACTCCACCTGCTTGTGTTCCCTCTCTCACTGCATCTCTTCCTCTGTCAAATAAATAAAATCTTTAAAAAAAAATAATTTGGGTAATTCAAAGCCCTTTGCATCCATAGAAATATTAAAATAATTTTATAAACTTCTAGAGATTTTTATCAGGATTGAATTAAATGTATAGATCGATTTAGGAAGAATGGACATCTTAAAATTGAGTCTTCCAATCCATGAAGATAATATATCCTTCTACTCACTTAAGTCTTTTAAAATTTCTCCTGGTCATGTCTTGTAGTTTTCAATATGTTATCTGTTTACATTTCTTTCTAAATAGTCTGATTTGGGGACCTGTTATAAACAAAATTCCTTTTTCATTTCATTTCACAATTACTTCCTTTTAGAAAATAATAATAGAATTGATCTTATAAATTTTAGCTTTATACACTATGACTTTGCATATTCACATATTACTTCTAGTTGTTTTGCAGATCTCCAGGGTTTTCTATGCAAACAATCATGTTAGCTGCTAGTTAAGAAAAAAGCCAGTCCTCTTGTGTGTCTCCTTTACTCTTACACCTCTACCGACCTCACATTTTCAATACTGCGTGAGGGTTTTCGCCACAACAAGCAATTCTCTGTGAGGGCAGCAGAATTTCCAACATTTTAACTCAATTCTGACACTAGAGACAGCATCAGATCCTGCAGGGTAAGGGCTCAGTCCCACAAAACTGCTCCCCACTTCAAGATGTCAACTGCAAGTAGTAGTAGGTCCCCAGGTTGACCACAATTCTGCCTGACTTAGCTACAAATCATGGTGTCCATGGCCTCTTCTCCTTTGGATTCTACTGACTGGCTGGAGTGGCTCACAGAATGCAGGGAAACAGTAACTTTTATGTGAACCGGTTTACTGAAGGATAAGATGAGGGACACAGATGAACAGCCAGACGAAAAGGCATCGAAGGTGAGGCCAGGAGGATGCAAAGTACAGAAACTTTTGGGCCCATGGAGTTGGCCTGGGCTACCATCCCAGTATGTAGACGTGTTCACCAACCTAGAAGCTCTCTGAATCCTATATTTTGGGAATTTGGATGGAGGTTTCCTCACACAGATCTGATCAATCATTAACTCTATCTCTAGCCCTCCTCCCTTCACAAGAGAATGGGGTGGGGTTAAATACGGCTGAAAATTTCAAGCTTCTAATCATAGCTTGGTCTTTCCTGTGATCAGTCCTTATCAAGGAGCCCAGCTGGAGTCACCTCATTAGAATAAAAAACATTCCTATCACGCAGGAAATTACAAGGGTTTCAAGAGCCCTGTGTCAGGAACCAGGTTCAAAGACCGAATATTAGAACAAAAGATGCTCCTAGTTCTAATACCACTTAGGAAATTGCATGGGTGCCAAGAACTGGGAACAGAAACCAATATATATTTTTTCCTATTATTTTACACTGAAAATGATGACAACTTTGCTTCCTCCTTTTCAATCTTTATCGTCTTATTTCTTTTTCTTCCTCTATTGCAATGGTTAGGACCTCCAAATCAATGTTGAATAAAAGTGACAAAACTGAACACATTGCCTTGTTCTTGATTCTAATAGAAAATAATTTAATATTTCAACATAAACATGTGATGTTAGCCAGAGGTTTTTCATAGATGGTCTTAATAAGTTGAAATAGGTACCTTATATTCTTTGTATGGTAAGAATTGTTCTTGTGAATGGATGTTGAATTTTGTCATATTTTTTCTTCTCTGTATTAAAATGATCATATGGTTTTCTCCTTTATTTTATTTTATTAATAGAGCAAAACATTGGTTTTCTAATATTAAGACAACTTTGAGAGAGGAATGACATCAGCAAGATAGTGGAACAGGAGTTTTCAGCACTTATACCCTCACAGAAATATTACTTAGAACAACTCTCCTTGCACAAAAATACCTTTACGAAGACTAAAGACTCCGGGTAAGAGATTACAGCACTTAGATGGAACACAGGAATAAGCAAAGATACAATGAAGGGGTGCCTGGGTGGCTCAGTGTGCTAAAGCTCTGCCTTCAGCTCAGGTCATGATCCCAGGGTCCTGGGATCAAGCCCCAAATCAGGCTCTCTGCTCAGCGGGGAGCCTGCTTCCTCCTCTCTCTCTCTTTGCCTGCCTCTCTGCCTTCTTGTGATCTCTGTCTGTCAAATAAATAAACAAAACCTTAAAAAAAAAAAAAAAGAAAGAAAGAAAGAAAAGAAAAGATAAGATACACTGAAGTAGGCAGCAAAGATACCTTCACATTATTCCTGTCACCATTCCCCCAAGACCCAGCTGCTCAGTTTGGAGAAAAACAAAAAAGTGTTGCAAAGTGTTGATTTGTCTTCTATCTTCTTTAAAAAAAAAAAAAAGTGACATTATCAGGCCTGAAGTATTCTTTATAGGAAGGTTTTTGATAGTTACAGTTACTGTAGTTTAATGGTTATGGAGCTCCATCTTGGGCCAATTTGGTAAGTTATATTTTTCAAATTTTTCAATTCATCTGCTCCATCTTGGGCCAATTTGGTAAGTTATATTTTTCAAATTTTTCAATTCATCAAAATTATTGTTTGCTGGAATCAAGTTGTTCATAATCAAGTTGTTCTTATCATCCTTTTAATATATGCAGGATTTGTAGTGATAACCCTTCTTTTAATCATGATATTGGTAACTTGTGTTCTGTATCTCTCTCTCTCCTTTTCTTTTCATCAACCTAACTCAGGGTTTATGAGTTATATTGACCTTTTCAATAAACAAGCTTCCAGCTGTTAATTTCCTTTATCGGTTTATCTGTTCCATTTAATCAACTTCTTCTCTGATCTTCTTTTTTTCCTTCTAACTTGTTTGATTTGCTTTGCTCTTCTTTCCTGAGCTCCTTTTTTTTTTTTTAATTTGATTTTTTATTTTAGATAGGGTGGGGGCCAGGGAGAGAATCTTGAAGCTAAAACTTGGAAAAAATCTCAAGATGTCCTTGAGAGAATAAATTGTGGAATATTAGTAAGACTAAAAAGGGACGCCTGGGTGGCTCAGTTGGTTAAGCAGCTGCCTTCAGCTCAGGTCATGATCCCAGGGTTCTGGGATCGAGTCCCGCATCGGGCTCCTTGATCGGCAGGGAGCCTGCTTCTCCCTCTGCCTCTGCCTGCCTCTCTGTCTGCCTGTGCTCACTCGCACTCTCTCCCTCTGTCTGTCTGACAAATAAATAAATAAAATCTTTAAAAAAAAAAAAAAAAGACTAAAAAGAACTGAGCTATGAAAACCTGAAATGACATGGAGGAACTTTACATGTATATTGCTAAGTGAAAGAAGCCAATCTGAAAAGACTACATACTGCATGATTCCAAGTATATGACCTTCTGGAAGACAAAAGTATGGAGAGAGTGAAGGGATCAGCGATTGCCAGACAGTGGAGGTTGGAGCTGGGGGAGGATAAGTACACATAGCACAGAGAATTTCTAGGGCAGTGAAAATACTCTGACACCTAATGATGGATACATGCCATTATACATTTGTCCAAATTCATAGAATGTACAACAGCAAGAGTGAACCAGAATGTAAACTATGGACTTTGGGTGATGTGACAATGTAGGTTGTTCAGTTGTAAGAAATGTACCACTCTGGTTGGGAATATTGATAATGGGAAGGCTGTGTGTTGTGGGGGGCCAAGATATGTGGACATTTCCGGCCCCCTCTCTCAATTTTACCCTGAACCTTAAATTTCTCTAAAAAAAAAAATAACATCTAAGTAAAAATAATTAATTTTAAAAATCAGTTACATCAAGATGATTATCTACAGATTATCTACGTCTTTACTGATACTTTGTCTAGTTATTATATCAATCACTCTGTAAGAGATGTTAAAGTTTCCCACTATGATTATGATAACATTTCATCAATTTTTGTTTCTTTTATTTAGAGTCTGTTTTAGATGCATACACATTTATGATTGTTATATCATCCTGACTTGTAGGGTTATTCATTATGTAATGTGCCTACTTATTTCCGTAATACTATGTTCGGAAGTCTACTTTAACTGATATTAATATAGCCACCTCATCTTCTTACCTTTTCTGCATAATATTTATTTTTCTATCCATTTTATGTTCAATCTTTTTTGTGTCTATATGTGTGTTTGTTTGCTCCATGCTGGGCATGGAGCCCAATGCAGGCTGAACTCACAATCCTGAGATCAAGACCTGAGCTGGGATCAAGAGTTGGACACTTCACCAACTGAGCCACCCGGGAGCCCCTGTCTTTATGTGTTTCTTATTTAATAGGTTATATTTTTCAGTTCTAAAATTTCTACCTTATACATTTTCAATTTCTCTTATGCAATATCCTGTCTTCTCATTTATTAGGAGCATTTTTTTTTTACCCCACTGAACAGAATTATAATAGCTGCTTTAAAATTCTTGATTGTCTTCTTTCTTGAAAATATGTCACATTTTCCTGTTTCTTCATATTCTGAATAGTTTGGGATTATATCTTGGACACTGTGAATGTTACAGCATCAAAACTGACTTCTGTGGCATTGGTCCCATTGTTAAAATTTCTTTCTTTCTAACAGGCAATTGGCTTGGTTAGACTCAAAGACTGACTCACCTGTGGTGGGTAGTGATTAAATCTCAGTTCACTACTCTAAACCTCAGCTGCAAGCAGCTGTGAGTCTGCCTTGTACATGTGTGGTGTGTGGGCCAGCTAGAGACTTGGATAGAGTCCCAATACAGATTCCAGGTCACTCCTTCTCTGGGTGATCCCCCACTCTCTCCTGGTTGTGCTCCATCCTCTGATTTGTCAGGCCAGAAACATGACAAGCTTTCTATTGGAATTTTAGCCACCTACACAATCTTTGCAACCATGACTTGTTCGCTGGCCAAAGCTGAATACCAGGAAACTCTCCTCCCCCAGGTTTCAACTCCCCCATCTGCTTTTGTTCACTCTCCAGAGCCCTTGGGGAGTTGTTGTTTTATCTGTCTAGAGTTTATGGTTGCAGTTTCTGAAAGCGTTGGCCTATTAGGAGGCTGCTCCACCGGGACACTGGTACGTTTCTTCTTCAACACTGCATATGCATTAGCTAGTATGACATGGACTGGTGTCCCTGGTCCCCATTAGATTTATTAAAAGGATAAAATGTAATCAGATCTTGGAAAAATCTTTTGGCACATTAAGTGTACTTGTTAAGTAAAACAGGCATTTAGACATATGTAGAAACTGGCCATTTTCAAAGATGTAAATATGGCCCAAACAAATGTTAAGAAAAATATATTGAAGTCTTAAGGAACCAGAAACATGGATGGGGGGAGATGCTCACTGTAGGGTGACGGGGAGGCCCACTTGTCATTTCGTTCATGACCTTAATTATTTTTATCCATGAATCCATAGCAAAAAGTGATAAGGTTTTCACTGTGGTTGGAAATGAGAAAATGTGTGGCTTGGTTTCTGGCAAATTTGTAGGTGGTGTGACACTTGAGTTGTATACACTTAGTTCCTAAGAAAAATTGTATATGACAAGACACAGACGTCTAAATCCAAAGTGTGAAAAGACAACAAACATGCACAGGTCTTAGAGTACACGGAGATGCATGCTACCTGAATCCGCTCCTTTCAGGATATTTAATTTACAAAGCAAGTTCAGTAACACCTTTAAAGACAGAAATGGTCCATTCAACAAACATCATGGCAGATCCAAGCATCAAAGTAATCTATAAATATATACGTCCCCTCTCAAACCACTAAACTAGAGTGGCTAAACCTAGCAGTTCTTGCCTAAGAATTTTCACAGGTGTTCATTTGCATGTGTAAGATTCCTTTTGCTACGTAAGCTTTTAAACAAGTTGAGCCAGGTTTCAAGTCTAATTTGTAAACACTGGTGTCTGACTAACCATTCCCATAGCAGAGATCATAATTGTTCTACATTTCCCGCCATTCCTAGGGATTAAAGAGTCAGAATACAGAAAGGCAAAATCTAAACTCCAATCTACGGTCCCAGCTCATACCGAATTCCAAGGCTTAAAAAATGTCTTCCCCATCCAATTTATTCATCATGCAATGATTGGAAGACTCACCTTCCAAGTCCCACTTCACCATGTTTACCAAAACTTTCAAATCTCACCCTCTTGCCTAGCTCGTTAGAAGATGGCTATGTGCTCATGGAGTCGTTACTCCTGGATGGGGCCCCTCAGAGCCTTGCCACAGAAGCATGGCAGGCTAGGCCCTCCATCACCTGACTCTGGCTATTTCCCCGGCCCATTGCTCCAGGAGCTCCCTGCACCCCCAGCCCTTGCCCTGCGTGCAGCTCCCACAAGCATAGAGAGCATCCAACACCACACCTGTGCCTTTGTTCATGCCAATTCCTCTACCTGGACTATCTGCACAGTCCACACTCTCTTGCCTCCGCTGCTGTGCAGACACCTTATCTCGTCCACCAAGCACTTCACGGAACCCACGTCCTCTCCAAAGTAAAACTGACCCTTCCTCTTCTGAACCCCACATTTTAATGACCTTATTTTTTCATGGTTCTCTCCCCCTAATAGAGTATAACTTGTTTGAGGACAAACATGGATCACATTTCTCTTTGTATTCCCCAGTCCTAAAAGTCATCCTCACATATGTTACGTGTTCGTTACAAGTTACATGTTGTTACCAATGTCAAATGTAGTTAATGAAAGAACAGATACATCAACATGTACTCTTTAACCCAACCAGGAAAATAGGACAGTGGTTCCCTGCACAGAATTCACCTGCTTACATCTCAACTTTACACAAAACTTCCTCTGAAGTAGAATTTCTCCAACTACAACTCATCTTTCTGCCACTTCCTTCGATACTCATCAACTTCAAAGGCTCTGTGAGTCAACACTTTCACTTTGATCCTTCTCTCCTACTATAGTCTAGGTTCCCAAACCCCTTGGCAAGATACGGAAGGCATTGTCTTTCTTTAACTTCAAACATTTACTGTGCTCTTTCTTTGTACCAGGTGTTACAACTAGATAAGGGTGGGGGGGGGGGGTATCTCATTTAATTCTCACAACAACCTTGTGAGGTGAATACAAATATCCATGTTTTCACAGGTGAGAAAATTAAGTAACTTTCCCAAGGTCACATGGGTCATGAGAGTTGAAGGCAGCCCTTTAATATGAACCATATTCTGACCATATTCTGAAGACACATCCTTTTTCTCCACCCCAGCACAGGAGATGAGGGACAAATATTCTAGACTGGATACTGGTTTTACATCCTTCCTATAATACATCTACTATGTTTCACAGACTTAAAATACTTTTAAAGCCACAGAGTAGTTCCCATCAAAATGGGTAAAGCTTATCTTTGACAAGAGATAAAAGCAAAGAAGCTCCTGGCTGTGAACTAAAACCACATGTATGCAAAAGTAATTGTATTACTCAAGACCCCTTTTCCTCTGTCTTTAGCACAGTGGGTGCAGAAAGAGGGCAGTGGAGGGGTTTCCCCAAGGAAGGACCAGAGATTCATGGACCTTTTCACAATCTGCCAAAGACACTTCAAAAAGTGTCATTCAGATCTCAGGCCCTTTGACAAAAACAACTCTTATTTTTATGAATAGGAAGAGTTAGGGGATTTTTTTATATCTTCTTACAAGAAATTTCCATCCACTGGCTTTTAATTTTACTTTTCATTCAAAAGCACAGCATGTTTTTATATTGAAAACTTCCTAGGAAGCAGAGAGCCATTTCTCACACTCTGAGTCACGGTTTTGCTCTGATGAGGTAAACAGCATGCATCCCGAAACTCTTACTAGAGAGAGCCACTGAAACCTTTCAGCTGAAAAGGAAATGATCAGTAAACGCTTTGATTCTGAGTTTTTTTGTAGCAAATGGAAAAACAGAGAAGGGGCAATCCTAAATGTTACCGTCAGGCTCCAAGAACAGCTCTGCAGAGGAACAAGCCTGATCTGCAAACAGGCTGTTTCAAGCCCGGCCCGGGTTCTGAGAGGCCTGCCCCTCATGCAATTTTGGAGACTCCCTGTAAGAAAAAGAATGCAAACTCACAAATACAAATTTAAGAATGAACACAAATATTTGCACAGAATGAGAAACAAAATCATAAATTATAATTTTTTCCTAGTACCAAAACACATATTTTAGTTCACTTGAATCTCTAATTCAAATCACTGTCAATAATACACATTCTTGGGTGCCTGGGTGGCCCATTGGGTTAAAGCCTCTGCCTTTGGCTCGGGTCATGATCCCAGGGTCCTGGGATCGAGTCCCGCATCGGGCTCTCTGGTCAGCAGGGAGCCTGCTTCTCTGTCTCTCTCTGCCTGTCTCTCTGCCTACTTGTGATCTCTGTCAAATAAATAAATAAAATCTTTTAAAAATAATAATAATACACATTCTTCACAATTCACACTTGCTTAAGTACACATGGTCCTTTTTAAAGAAAGAGTTACTCCCATAGACTTTTCAGAAAAACTAATACAGATAAGCATATTGCATTTCATCAAAACCAAAGAGTAAGTTATTTATGAAGCCCTTGGGAATCCCTTTCAAAGAGGAACTATAATATAGAAAATAAAAGGTCACCATGATCAAGAGATTATTAATGGGTTTATTCTCATTTCTTCAACACATATTTGAGAATCTATTATGTTCCACGTGTTACATTCATAAACAACATGTAGTTTCTCCATGCAGAAACTTTAAAATCCTATATAAAATGATACTGTAACAAAAATTCTTAAATTTAATTAAAAATTAGAAATGCAAACTGGAAAATGCAATATTAGCAGTAAGTAAGCAGGAACATACTGGTTAGGCATCTGGAATCATGTTTCTGGTCTGCATCCTAGCTCCATCCATACTAGCTTTGTGACCTCAACTCTGGCTGGGTTAATCATCATGCCAATCTCAAGGTTACCATGAAGAGTAGATGAGTTTAAAAAAATGTAAATTGCGGGTACCTGGGTGGTTCAGGTGGTTAAGTGTCTGCCTTTGGCTCAGGTCATGATAAATTATCAATTTAATGGAAGTGATATTAAACAAATTATAAATTTAATGAAGCTATTGTTTAACAGCAAGCAAAATCCACCCCCTCAAAATTATATAATATTTTTATTAACAATCTCCTGACACATTTCAGTAATGCTTTTTTTCCTACAATTTTTGCTATGTACCCTTTTTAATCACTTCTTCCTGTAAATAGTTTTTGTATTATTTTCTGTAGAGAGAATAAAAGTTAATCCTGATTTATTTTTAACTTGATTGAAATTTGGGATTCTCTTTTTTTTTAATTTTATTTATTTATTTGACACAGAGAGAGATAGTAAGAGACAGGAAGCACAACCCGGGGGAGTGGGAGAGGCAGGCTTCCTGTCAAGCAGGGAGCCCAACACAGGACTCGATCCCAGGACCCCGGGATCACAACCCAAGTCAAAGGCAGATGTCTAACGACTGAGCCACCCACGTGGCCCTCAGGTTTCATATAGGAGCTATAAAATCTGGGAAATTTTCCCACAGACTATTTACTGGCTTTATAGGTTTCAAATCTTGTTTCTCCTCTACTACCCACATACTTCTTTTACAAGGCTCTGTAAAAAGCATTCTTGTGTGTGTTCTTGTCCAGAAAGCTGAGTGAGTAGGCACCATGGCCAGTGGGAATATCTCTGGAAGCCTTTCGTACCTCAGGACTAGCAAGAGCTTACCCATTCAGGGAAGTGATCGCCAACCATATAAGTAAATCTCACAGAACCCAAATTTTAAAGTATCCGTAAGTCAACAGTCCCTGAGCCCAATCCCAAAATCCCCATGGGATTTTCCACTCCAAAGGGGGTTGGTGAGGGGGTCAGAATGGAAAGAGAGAGGAGTCTTAACTGATTATAATTAAAATATATTTTGCAAATTTTATAAACCAACCTAACACATGAATTCATTTTTGGCCTTGATCCTTTCCAAAGCCTTAGGAGAGACCTGGGGATGCAACAGGCCCTTACTTAGCTCAAGTTGCCTTTGCTTCCCAGTGAAAGCCACCTCTGGGCTCCCTAACGTCTTCAGCCCTCAAATTGCCACCAACAATCAGTGAAAAACACATGCATGAGCTCTTCAAGAATTCTTCTCCATAATTACAGTCCTAGCAGCTGTCAAATACATCGTGGAGAGTGGAGACTGATTGCTGTCTCACCCACACAGACATAAGGCAGCAGGTTAGGTAGTTTCACGTATACACATTCATTTACGTGTCACAGCGACACTGAGGAGCACCAGCCCCACGTTCAGACTGGGAAACAGGCTCAGAGTCCCAAAGGAGCAGAGCAGGACCCAGAGCAAACTCCCAGAAGCCCCAAGTCCTTCTACATTCAAAGGCTGCTTCCTACGGTCTCTTTTGTGACAGAATAGAAACATTTAAGTACAGAGATAAAGAAGGAATTTTAAAAAAATAAGTTACCTATAGTCCCATTACCCAGACATAATCTTAGTAAGATTTTGGTATATTTCCATGTTTTATGGAACATAGAAATTGAAATTATTACATTAAATAAATCCATATTTCCTCATTTTTAAAGCAACATATGTTCCTTGTCAAAAATGGGAAAAACCTTAAAAGGCACTAAAAACCATCTGTATTAGTTTTCTGGGGCTGCTATCACAAAATCTAGCAAAATGGGTGGCTTAGACAATAGAAATGTAAGGTCTCACTGCTATGAAGGCTAGAAATCCACCATCAAGCTGTTAGGAAGGCTGCTTCCCTCTGAGGGCTGTCAGGGGGAATCAGCTCCACTCCTCTCCCCCAGCTGCTGGCGGGGCGCTGGCAGTCTGCGGCATCCTGTGGCATCCTGCAGCTTTAGAATCATCACACTGATCTCCGGTTTTACGTCTACACAGTGCTCTCCCTGAGTGCAGATCTGTGTCCTTGTTAAAAGGACATCAGTCATATTTGATTAGGGTCCCACCCCACTTCAGAATGACCTCATTCTGATTTAACTAATTACATCTGCAAAGATCTTGTTTCCAAATAAGATCACATCGGCTGAGGGTTAGGGAGTTAAGACATGAATTTTAAAGGGAAACAATGCAACCCATCACATTATCCCAAAACCTATGAGTGAAAGAAAACCAGTGTTGGCAATTTATTCTTGGGTAGTTTTTTTTTTTTTAAAGATTTTATTTATTTATTTGACACAGAGAGAGAGAGATCACAAGTAGGCAGAGAGGCAGGCAGAGAGAGGGAGAAGCAGGCTCCCCGCTGAGCAGAGAGCCCGATGCAGGGCTCGATCCCAGGACCCTGAGATCATGACCTGAGCTGAAGGCCGAGGCTTAACCCACTGAGCCACCCAGGTGCCCCTCTTGGTAGTTTTTAAAAGTATGGCCACAGATTATTCTGACACTGCAAATGGGATCCATGGCCCCTTTCCTTGAGTCTAGGCAAGGCGGCGACAGCTCTGCCCAGTGGTACTAGTACTCATCAGAGCCCAGGCACCAGACAGAGAGTGAAAGAGCTTCCAGATGCTTCCGGCCCCAACTGCCAGGTCCCCCAGTTTGAGTCTTACCACCTGAGATCCCAGACCTCACTGAGTAAAGACATTCCTACTACATCCTGTCCTAATTTTCAACCCACAAAACCTCGGAGCACAAGAAAACTGTTTAAGCCACTCATTTCTGGGGGAACTAGTTACACAGAAATAATACTTAGAAATGTTATCATTCTTAGTTTTTTTTTTTTTTTAATGTGCCTTTAAAACTATATCTTCCTGAAGTGAGTCACTGACTTATCAGATCAAAAGGAAATGATAAATTGTTTATCTGATTCTGAGATTTTCTTTAAGAAATACAAAAGCAGATAAGCTATATTTCTAAACATCAGCATCATCTATAATGAATGTAACGATCCCAACCATAGGGGACATGGGGGATTTCCCAAGTTCCAAGGGAAGAAGAGACGAAGTGTAGCCTCTTAACTCAACGGCTGCTAACACGTGATTTATGAATCTGACCCAATTAAAATACAAGTCAGGTAAACATCGGGAAGTCTTAACAGATGCAGAAAACATGTGAGCCTCTTAGAAACAAAAACGACCCACAGGCCACATGATTCGGCCCTCATCTTGAGGAAGAGGGAGTGTTAGTATCTCAACTGGGTAAATAGTTAAGCCAATATTAACACATACGAGAACCAAGTCAGTTTAAGTGGTCATCACATGATATTTCTTCTGAAACATGGGGTAAAGCAGGAGGGTCAAGAAAGACATTTCCTGGGAAATGGGAGGAGAGGAGGAAGTGCCCAGGGAGGCTCTGCAGACCCAGCTTCCCCACTCCACCCTCCGGACGCAACCAGACCGCACGCCCGCCAATCAATTATCTGCATTTTGGTCCGAAGTGAGTAAGGCTGGTCCTATAAATCCCGTAGCTCATAGTTCCCCATTACTGAGTTGTTCATTACTTAGTTTGACCACTCTCTTGGGTAGTACAAGTCTTTGAGCATTGTTTAATGAAGGGACTTGGATATTGCAGAAAAGCCTAAGGCCAGTGGGATTTTTATTTCTTGCACAGCTAACTTGTTTCTTTTTGCCTAAATGCTCATAATATCTCTTTCCCTTGTCCTTATAATATAAAAATGTTGCCATTCTTTTTCTTGGAATGCAGCGAATCCTCTTGATCTGTGCATTTAGGAAACACATGTTAAATTAAGCCTTTAGTTGTTGCTTCTATCTTTCCATAAGAATAGGAATCATAGGTTTAATTGTTATCCCCTCTCTAAATATCACCTCCCATGCCGGGTCGATATTTGTAATCTTTTCCTCGAGATTCTGAGATCCTCATTGTGTTCTTTAAATGACTGATTTGACATTTGACAACATCCTCTAGTATGTAGAACTGATCTCTGCTACTGCATCTTTAATTTTCCATGAATCCTGTATTTCTGGAGACTCTGCCTTGCGCTGATTCAGACATTTTGAGCTCTCAACTCCCCGAAATTCTGGGCATTCTCATACCTTGAGGCTTCACACGTGGTACTCTTTTCCCCAGAACACTTCCCCCTTCACTTCATGTTTCTTCTCTTCTTCTTCTGCTTCCTCCTCACCCCCACCTTCCAAAAAAAGGAATAAATCCACACTTGGTGTCTGCCAGCAGACACAGCATCATCATTGCTCCTGGCCTTGCTCTGCCTACCTGGGTGTGTCTGAAACCTCCTTCTCAAGCTACAGCCCAGCCTGCTGTGCCCAACTCCCCTCCCCATCCCTTGCCCACATCCACTGCTAGACAGAAATGGGACCCACCCTATCCCCGCTGTCCTGGATATTTAGTTCAAAGTCAGAAGACCTTCCCCCTTCATTCAATGCCATTTTAAGCCAGGAGTCCTTGATCCTGCCTTTTTAAACAAACCTCAGGGACCCGGACATTACTAGATCATTTCAAGAAGCATTCTGGAACACAGTTTCAAGCCTTCATTATGTCCACATATTATATTACAGATTTTAATCAAAGAGACCTAAATACATCAGAATATGCACAGACATAGCTGAGGCACATATACAATAAAGCACAATTCCACCAATGTTATTAGTATTCTCAGACATCATGTAAGCCATATGGCCAGGAGGGTGACACTAGGCTCCCAGGAAAGAGAATGGTCTCCACTTTTGAGATATCTCCCTTTTGGCAGGCAGCGGACTCACCTACCACTGTCTCCATCGCCTGGATTTCAACAGAATCTCAGAGCTGAGAGACTCCATTCATTCAATACAAGAGCATGTATGAAAACTGGCTTCTGCTTCCTGCTGAGGGAATTCAGGTTATGAGAATTTATTTTCTGATAAGATCTCACAGATAACTAAAGTGATTTGTGATTCATTAATGCATATGTAGAAAAAATATTTAGTAATGGTTCTAGTTATTTTTTTTTGTTAATAGCAGTTAGTGTATTTGTTTAGATTGAGAAGAAGTTAAATATATATATCACATCTAGCAGGTATACCTCATAATATTGGTGTCTATGTTCCTGAAGAGTTTTGTAAAAACAGGTTCTTATATTAACATGTATTTCAGAGCTCATGACCTTTTAGAAGAATCACATTGTGAAATTCTGTAAGTGAAGATTTCTTTTGAAAAATTATAAATTTTTTTCTAAAGATTTTATTATTTACCTGACAGACAGAGATCACAAGTAGGCAGACAGGCAGGCAAAGAGAGAGGAGGAAGCAGGCTCCCTGCTGAGCAGAGAGCCCAATGCGGGGCTCAATCTCTGGGATCATGACCCGAGCCAAAGGCAGAAGCTTTAATGCATTGAGCCACCCAGGCGCCCCTATAACTGTCTTTATATTTTAGGTAAATTTTCTTTTTTAAATCTCTCTTTAAATTAGGTGTTATCTCCATTATCTTAACCCTTTATAATGTTAATTAAAGAAAAAGATAATGATGTAATAGGGTCGAATTTTAAAAATTAAAGATGTGCAGACCCTAGGATATTAGACTGTTTCAGAACATTTGGGTTTTAGCTGTTTAATTTGAAGGTTAGTATTAGCTGACTTTGGCTTTCATAAAATCGAAATTTATATTCTCTTCACTGGAATCAAGGTAATTCTATGGCATCTACTTCTCCAGCTCGGCCTTCTAACCTTCTCAACCCATAGGAAGTTGTCATGTGCATATCCTACAACCATTTCATAGTATTAAAATGTCCCCCATCCAGTAGAGGAAGCAAGTTGGAGCCAAAGAGAAGACAGACACCAGATGGAAGCAAAGAGCAGAGCAGGGGGTTACAACTCAAAGCCCCTCCACTGCTCCCACCCCATGGTGCCACCATTCCTGAAGTCACATGAACTACCCTTATCAACTTGGAAACACTCCGTTCTTGGCAGGCAAGGCCCAACTGAGTGTCTACCATCTGCAACCCAACTTTCATTAACACAACTGCACTAGGTAATACTTATTTTGTTATAAAGTTGGGCATAAACAATTTTTATGATTTTTAATCTGATATTTACACAGTCCTTCACAATTGCCTAAACACTGCTACATACAGTGTCTCTGCTACACACGTATCTTTCGATACGTAAAAATCATTGGGTGAGACGGGTAAAGCAGCATCAACCCTAGAGATAGTATTATTTTAAAAGGACAACCAAAAAAAAAAAAAAAAAAAAAGTCTTTATCGCTAAGAGAAAGAATCATGGAAACTTTGTCCACAGTCACAAAGCATGCAGGAGCAAAACTGGATTTGAGCTGGAGTCTTCTGGTGGGGGGAGTGTAGACACCCAAGGCTCTGCACCCCCAAGCCCCATCCCACACCCCCGGGGTGCTCATTCCTAGCCTGCTGCTCCATGCATGGCTCAATGCCTCAGCACGTGGTCGAATATGCCTCAGAGACTCGCTCTAGAAAGGAAACCTACCCACAATGTAAAGATCTACTTTCCACTTGGTCTATTTGGTTGACGTGATTCTGTCAAACAGCATCTCCTTAGCACGAGGTCTCCTTGGGAGGCCTTGATTTTACTTACTAAAAGCTAATAATGAATTAGTGACACCTTGTGGCAAAACGTATGAATTCGTGTGCTACTACCACCCATGTTCACTTGACAGACTTGCCCAAAGGCCTTATTAAGTCATTACAACAAAAGCAAAATTTCTGAAAAGAATCATCTAAGGCTATAGGTCCTCCTCATAACTAGATCTCTCTCCAAAGTGCTGTACTTGAGCTTCAGGACCCTCGTCCCAAAACTGCTGTTATTGTCAAATGCACAGATGCTGTCCACGTGGGCAGACCCAATGGTTACTCTCCGTTCTGATCTTGCTTAAGCCCTTGAACTATTTGACCAGGCTGAGCCCGCTGCTCTTGAAACCCTGGCTTTTAGCAACGTTACGCTGTTTCCCTCCTTCCTCTAAAGTCGTTCAAAGCCGTCTCAGTGCTCACAAGTATCAAACTTAAAACCCTGGCCCCAACCTTTCCACTGAACTCTAGACTCAGATCTCCAACCTACCAACTCAACACACCCATTTGATGTCCAATAGCCTCTCAAAATGAACATGCCCCCAAGGGACTCTCAATTTCCTGCTTCTTCCACTCCATCAACATCTCAGTGAATGACATGATTATCATAGTTATTTTGCTCGAGTCAAAAATTTAGAGGTCATCTTTCTTCCTCTACTCCTCCCACTCTACATGATCAAGTTATCTGGACTCATCCTCCAAAATGACCCCAAGGTGCCCCTTCTCTCCATTTTCCCTGCGATCACCCTAACTCAAGCCACATCCCCCTCTCTTAGCCGCAGCACCTTCCTGACTAGTTCTACTCTTCACCTCTTACAGTCCATTCCTCAGAAGGCAATCGGTGATCTTTGTAAAAGAGAACTTAGAACGGACTCTCTTCCCACCTTAAAACCCTTGAGTGGCTCCCCATAATCCAATCTTCCCCACTCTACAAGGCCATCCCTGACTAGACGCCTAAGTACTTCTAAAAACTCACTTCTAACCACTCTTCCCCCTTGCTCTCCATGTCCTTAGACACACTGGCCTTCCATTACTTAAACCTGACAACTTTGCTCCTGCCTTTGGGACAGTGCACCAGCTACTCCCTTCTGCCCCGCTGCTCTCCCTCACAACTCAACGTAGTCGGCCCCTCCCTGTGGCATCCAGGTCTCACATTAAATTATTGCCTTCTCAGCCTTTTTCTACAGTCAAGTCTAAAGCAGCGGCTAAGGCACTCCCTATCCTAATACCCTGTTGTGTTTTCGTCATAGCTTTTATCATTCCACGAAATCGTTTTCCCTCGTTTTCAATTCATTTGCCTCTTACCTGTCTCCCTCTGCTAGAATGAAAGCCACATCTATTTCTAGTTCTTACTGAAGGACCTGGAGCAAGGAAGGTGCTTGATGCTTGTTGATAAGAAGTGTGGTAAGTCCTCTCTTGCTTTCTCTTACCTGTGCTTAGAGATAGTGCAGGGGTGTCTGGCTGGCTGTCAGAAGAGTGTGTGACTCTTAATCTCAGGGTTGTGAGTTTGAGCCCGACACTGGGTGTAAAGATTATTTAAAAAATAATAAAACCATTAAAAGAAAAAAGGAAATATTTCAGAAACTATAGCCATTCACTCATTTTCATACTCTAAAAGGAAAAGAAGCCCCCCCTTCTTTTCTTGGATAAACCTGTGCTATTCATTCATTCATTCATTCATTCATTCAACTACTAAAGCCAGACATTAAGCCATGAGGTAAGGCCAATCCCTACACTCGAGAAACTTGTGGCCTAGTTGTGGAGGCAAACATATTAGCAAGTTATTATAAATGCCACGCGGTAAATAAAAGGTGGAAAAATGATCAAGGAGTACACGAGCCCCAGTTAAAGGTGTTAGAAATGTGATCCTGGAGAAAACAATAGGAGCCATGGCTTAAAGGATGAGCATAAAATCAGCCAGAAGGGATAAAGGGGAGGGGGTGCCTGGGTGGCACAGTCTGTTAAGGCACCTGGCTCCTGGTTTTGGCTCAGTCGAGACCTAGGTTATAAGATCGAGCCCCACATCGGGCTCATTGCTCAGCATGGAGTCTGCCTTAGGTTCTCTCTCCCTTTGCCACTCCCCCCTGTTCTTCTGTGCTCACTCTCCCTCTCCCTCAATCTAAAATAAATAAATAAATCTTTAGAGAAAGAAAAAGAAGGGATAACGGAAAAGCATAAATCACAGAGGCAGAAAACAAAATAGTCTGCCCAGTGGCACTACTGTGCAGGTTCAGCTACTCTGGGGGAAGAAAGTACAAGGAGAAACAAGCAAGATCTGAGACTGGAAAAAGAGGCAGCACCAGGTAGTGAAGAGCTTACAGCACATGTAAACCTGTGCTATTCATTCATTCATTCATTCATTCATTCAATAAACTACTAAAGCCAGACACTAAGCCATGAGGCTTAAATTACAGGGATTCACAGGGTGAAGGGGTCACAGAAATGTTTGAAGAGGGACCCAGCATGATCAGAGCATTTCAGTTTGACCATCCTGTGGTGGCACAGAGGAGCCAACTCAGGCTGTCTAGAGCAGGTCAAAAGCTGGTAAGAATAGTAGGTACGGATGCAAAGAAGAGGTCTCAGAACCAAGAAACATTTAGGAGGTCAGACAGGCCGGACTTGGTGATTACTGAGAATGAGAGAAAAAGAGGGAAAGAGAGAGAGAGAAGCATAGCAAGAGAGGTTTGGGGATGGGAAAATAACGAACATTAAGCTGATACTTCAGTGCACAGGCTCTGGACCCAGGCAGATCAGGGTTTGCATCTCAGTTTTGTCACTCATTTGCTGTATGACTTCGGTAAGTGACTTTAACTTCTTTAAGCTTCTGTCCCCTTATAAGTTAAGTAGAAATGATCTAAGAACCTACCTCATGGGGTCATGGTAAGAACTAAGTGAAATCATGTATGTTAAGTGCTGAAGATAGTGCCTGCTGTATCAGAAACACCTGCTAATTGGTAAGGATCTTGAAAATGATTATCTAGGGGTGCCTGAGTGGCTCAGTGGGTTAAAGCCTCTGCCTTCAGCTCAGGTCATGATCCCAGGGTCCTGGGGTCGAGCCCCACATTAAGCTCTCTGCTCGGCGAAGAGCCCACTTCCTCCTCTCTCTCTCTCCACCTGCCTCTCTGCCTACTTGTGATCTCTGTCAAAGAAAGAAAGGAAAAAAGAAAATTATTATCTACCTACCTGCATTGGCCGTCACATCTACCTTTTGTATTACTATGATGAACTGTGCACACTTCCAGGGCAGGCGAGCCCCTCCGATTGTCCATGATGCCCTCCTGCCTACATTACTCCATCGTTGGCTCTCTCCCCTACAACATCCGTTCTGCCCTCGCTACTCACTCCTAGACCATACCGACGTACAGTCAACTCTCCCATTAAAAAATATGAAACCTTCTCTTGGCTGTTTCCCTCTGGCACCAACCTGTTTCTTTCTTTTTCTCTGCAGCAAACTCCCAGGCACAAATCTCCCTCCTCCCACTCTCTTCTAAATCTCTAACTGAACTTTGTCTTCCCTAACTCCACTATCGGCACCCTCTGCTCCACAGCCAAAGATTTCTACCATTGCTAATCCAACATTTACTGCTGCCTTGATCCACGTATGGCGTTAGGCATCCTTACTCCCTTCTCCTCAAAACACTTTCATCACTGATTCCCAGTGACCGGACTCTCTGCAATTTCTTCCATCTCTCTGGCCATTCTTTGCCAGGATCCTTTGTTGGTTATTTTTCATCTTTCCAGCCTCTAACAATGCTCAAGGGCCCATCTGTCTTCTCTCTCCACTCCCTAGTATTCTCACCAAATGTCATGGCTTTAAATAGCATCTTTATGCCATTAACGCAAAAATCTGGATCTCTACTCTGGACCGATCCCCTGACACCCCAGTCTCCCATATCAAACTGTCCACTCAACACCTCCACTTGGATGACTAACATGTCTTTCATGCTAATGCACCCAAAACTGAACTCCCTCCAAAAAACGCTCCCTCTAAAACCTGCTCCTCTCAAGTGTTCCCTCTATCGGTAAACGGAAACGCCATTCTTGGTGTAGCTTCTAAGTCCGAGCAGTAGCTTCAATCAGACAACTCTCTTACAGGAACAACTGTAAAGGCCGAAACTAAAACTAAAAACAAAAATAAAAACCACAGAGACATTTTGAAGGCTCGAGAATAAGCCAGCCAGTGAAGAAATGAGGAACTGGGATCCCAGGGAGAAAGAAAATACCTAGGGATATACAACTTCTCCATTGTTTTTCTCCTGGGGCATTTGCTGAGTTTACGGGCAAGTAGAAAGCAGTGGTGAAGAGTGTCAGGAGTCTTTCAGATCTGGGCAGATAAAAATTACAGTTGAGAACTACAGACAGAACTTGAAGGGACAAGACCCCAGACAAAGTAGGTTCACAGAGAAATAAGCCTGACAATTTGGTTTTTATCCTTAAGGTGTTTACTGAATTCTAAGCTGAAAAGACACTAAAAATCAAGAAACCAAGACAGTGCAAAGTGGCTAAAAAGGCAAGCAGGGCTTTTAATAACCTCGTGGACTTGGGAATACAAAAATTGGAGTGCAAGGTTCCTAGAGATGGGTACCTATTGAACATCCCAGGCTTTCTGCTGAGATTCCTAAAGACTTATGCTCTTGGATCAGAGCAAACCAGAAAGCAATCAGCCCTCCCAATGCCTGAATCCTTGATTAAAGGTCTCCTACCCCAGGGCGCCTGGGTGGATCAGTGGGTTAAAGCCTCTGTGTTGGGCTCAGGTCATGATCCCAGGGTCCTGGGATGGAGCCCCACATTGGGCTCTCTGCTCAGCAAGGAGCCTGCTTCCTCCTCTCTCTCTCTCTCTCTCTCTCTCTCTCTGCCTGCTTCTCTGCCAACTTGTGATCTTTGTCTGTCAAATAAATAAATAAAATATTTAAAAAAAAAAAAAAGTCACCTACCCCTACTCTAATTGCCAGCCAGAATAAAATTAAATCCTCCAGAAAGACATCAGCCAGAGCCTCTCCACAATTTCTTCTGCGTAATGGTTAACATCTTATGAAAAACTTTAGCGTGATCTTTAACTCCTTTCCTTCTCTAGTGTTCCATTTCTAATCCATCTGTATCTACCTTCAAAATAGATTCAGGATCTCTCTGACAGCTCCATTGCCTGGCCCCTGATCCAAACCACGTTCTCAGCCAGGCTTACTGTTTGATTTAGTCTCCTGCTTCTGCTTTGCCCTGCTTCAGTCTATTCTCAACCCAGCAACTAGAACAGATATGCTTTTTTAAAAAATTAAATTATGTCAGGGCACCTAAGTGATTCATGGGTTATGTGCCTGCCTTTGGCTCACATCATGATCTCGGGGTCCTGGGATGGAACCCCAGGTCTTCAGGCTCCAGGCTCAGCGGGCGGTCTGCTTCTCCCTCTCCCTCCAGCCCCCCTTCCCCCTGCTCCTGCATGCTCTCTCTCTTTCTTCCTCTCTCAAATAAATAAATAAATAAATGTTAAGCTTCTATTCAAAAGCCTTTGGGGTTTTTAACCTCAGAGTAAAAGTTCATCTTCACGCTGACCAACAAGGCACAAGGATCTGAATTCATTCCCTCTGACTTCATCTCCTAATGCTTTTCCCTGCTCCACCCCCTCTAGCCTCCTTAGTCTTACTTAGAACACACCGGGTTTGTACCTGCCTTAGAACTTTGCACTGATGGCTTCTTGGAATGTTAGAGTTTCAGTGCTCCATCTCCTTCACAGCTCCACTCAAATTCCACCTTCTCAGTAAAGCCTTTTCTGACCAATCTAAAATCTCTAGGTCCCACTCCACCTCTGATGCCTCCTAGGCTGTGTTTTATCCTTAGTTCTTATAATTATCTAACATACATATTTTACTCACTTAGGAGTTCTCCAAGGACCTTGTGTTTCTGAGCTTTTGATCAAGCCATTCTAAATGTACATCCCCAAGTCTCTCACCGGTGAAAACACTACCACCCATCAAACAATTAAAATTTCACTTTCTCCTATAGCCCTTCCATAAATTACCTCAAAATTAAGAGATCAAACCTAAAAGTTTCAGGCAGTGTTTACCTCTAGCATTCAACATACACCTTTATTTAGAATTACTTATACCATACCTACACACTGGCTTTAGATCTTAATCTTCAAAGTGCAGGAGGAATCTAGCTCATCATTTACCAGACAGTTTGAAGTATACTTATTAATGCTTTTAATCCTCATGACAAATCCTAACAGATAAATTCTATCGCCCCCATTTTACAGACCAGGGAAATGAAGCACAAAAGCGTTAACTTGCCAGAGGCTGTGGACTTGGTACCCCGCAGAACCTGGGTTCAAAACCAGACAGCACTTAGCTGAGCTGAGGGGTGAATGCAAGTGCTAATAACTGACCATTCGGGGACACATACACTTCACTTACACAAACTGTAGGATTAACGTTGCTAATACTGAAACCAAAGCATCTGCATTTCCAAGCACAAACCCACCCCATGACGCCTCTTTCTTCAGAGTCTGGGGCCCGACAGATTAAGATACAGGAGGCCTAACAGACTCAACAAAGCACCCACCCCTCTGCCAACATTAGATGTCTGGGGGGCGCCCCCGTCGCCCGAGGATCCGCCGAGAGCTAGCGACGGGCGGGTAAGAGCACAGGGAGCGCGGGAAAGAGCGGACACTGCCGCGCAGCGCGGCGGCAGCCCGCAGCCCAAGGTGAAGGGGCGGCGGCGCTGGGAGCCGCGGAGCAGCCCTGGCCGCGCCCTAGCACGTAACAGAGCGGGGAGCCGGGGCGCCCCGAGTGCGCGGTCGCAGCTGACCAGCCCCGGGGAGCGGCGCGGCGGGAAGAGAAACAGCCGAGGGCGCCCCTTAAGGAACGCGAGCACGTGGCCCTGGAAGAATGGCGCCCACACCAGCCGGGCAGAGCCAGACTTCAAAGTGGGAACGAGGACCGCCTCGCTGCTCGCGCAGTTCCCCGAAGTCCCCAAGCCCGACTCGCTCGGGAGGCCGCTCCTGAACCGCAGGCGTCCACGCCGGGGACGCGCCGAGGGGCGGAGCCAAGGGCCGGACGTGCCCCGGGGGGCCGGCCTGCCCGCGAAAACCCCCGGCCGGAAGTGCCTGGAGGCCCCGCCCCGGGCGGAACTCCGGGTTGCTGGGCAACCAAAGCGGGCTCCTCGGGCTGGCTCGGTGTTCCCTGGAACCAGCCGAGCGTAGCTCCCACCTCCTGTCCCGGCAACCTCCCGTCCCGCCCGCCGTCCTTCCTGCCGCCTCTCCTTGCGTCGCGGAATCCCTGCCCTTGGCACCACGCTCACGTCTCCGGCTCCCACGACCACTTAGCGCCCACCTGCCTGAAAGCCAGTCTCCACGGGAAGCGAAGCGACCGGGCCGCAGGCGTGGCCTCCAGGCTCCCGGACCGCTCCTCCCCGGCCATGGGCACCTACACCTACACCTACACCAGCCGGCCCCGGGCCCTGCCCTGCCAGCGCCGCCGTTACCGGGACAGCATAACGCAGCCGTGAGTGAGCAAGCAGCCCCGGTGGGGTCTCCACCTGCCCCGTCCCGGAGCCGCGGGATGCGGGCCCCTTCGCCCCCGCAGACTTCCCTGTGCTGCTCTGCCCTCTCCACACCTGCCGAAATAAACTTCTTCCCTAAAGAACTGTCCCGTGCGTGGAGGCATGAAGCGAGAAGGGGCACGGGCGGGCTCCCCTCCTGAACCTTAAACGAGCGTGAGTTGCTGGCGTGATCGATTTACCGTGGCCCGAAAACTCACGGTTCACGACCTTGGAGTCCGCTAAGTGCCGGTGGCCCCCCGTGGGCGCCTCACGAGCGGCCTTCGCGTACATTTTCCTCCGTAGTCCACAGTGCCGTGACCTTGCTTGAGTAACTCCGTTATGCAGAGGGGGACACGGGGACAGGTGACAGGCACGGGAGCACGTCCCGAATGACAGCCACGTCGAGCTCTTTCCACGCCAGTCTTTGGTCAGGAGTCAGGTTATCCTTCCGTGCTGAACCCCAAGTTGTATTTTTATATCAATAAGTATTTATGGGCAAATATTCGAATATCCGCTTCACTGTTATCCATAATAATGTTTACGGGCCTTTCCCAAGCTTGTAGTTCTTTCCATAAGCCTCAAATTTTGGAACCAGCAGAACTTCCCAAGAACGCAGACTCCACGGAAGTTGGAACCTTTGTGTCTTTTGTCCAGCTGGGATTGTGCCTGACATACAAGAGGCCCTCACACAAATCGTTGAATTAATGATTGAACCAAGTAACTCTTGATGCGTATTTCAAACACTGAGTCTAAATTCATGATTATTTTATTATGGCAAATAAAGACTTTTTAAAATAAGAAATGCCTGTTACTTTAAAGAAACCAAAATGGACATTTTAAATTTTTTTAAACGATTTCATGTATTTATTTAACAGAGAGAGAGAGAGAGAGACAAGAGATAGCGACAGAGATAGCGACAGAGATAGAGAAAGAACCAGGGGGAAAGAGAGAAGCAGGCTCCCCACTGCAGGGAGCCCAGAGGCGGGGGCTCTATCCCAGGACCCTGGGATATGGCCTGAGCCCAAGGCAGATGCTTAACAGACTGAGGTACCCAGGCGTCCCACAAAATTTAAATTTACAGAGGGATTATTTGTATTATAAAAGGATTTCATTTAAAAACACTTTCTTGTGGCTTTAAGTAATATCAAACAAATCATTACTATTAAATTACACCAACACATAAGAATCAATGGTGGTTCATCAGGAATGATTTTTTTTAATAGTTAGTTGATAAGCAAGTTGCAGGACCTTGCTTATATTGATGCAATCTGTTGATAAAGCCATTGGAAGGAGTATGTGTGTATGTGTGTGTATTTGATTTTTCAGTTTAAAATTATCCTTAGTGGTGATTTTCAATTTAAAAAGTAATACATGC
Organism: Mustela nigripes; assembly: GCF_022355385.1. Taxonomy (NCBI): domain Eukaryota; kingdom Metazoa; phylum Chordata; class Mammalia; order Carnivora; family Mustelidae; genus Mustela; species Mustela nigripes. Next base: position 141,393,142 of record NC_081561.1, on the reverse strand, counting down.
TTGTGAAGCAAATGAAAAAACAAAATAAGGATGAAAAGGGCAAGTTATCTCCCACTCACCTCTTTTCCTACTTCCCTTAACAATCTTATATTATTTGGGGCTCCTGGGTGGCTCAGTGGGTTAAGCCTCTGCCTTCGGCTCAGGTCATGATCTCAGGGTCCTGAGATCAAGCCCCGCATCAGGCTCTCTGCTCGGCAGGGAGCCTGCTTCCCCCTCTCTCTCTGCCTATTTGTGATCTCTATCTCTGTCAAATAAATAAATAAAATCTTTTAAAAAAATCTTATATTATTCTTTTACACCTCCATACTTGAGCATATGTACAGTTATATAATGAGGTTTATTTCCAAAATTGAATCATACTACACATGTTAATCTGCAGTTAGCTTCCCCACCTTTTTATAACCTATAATTCTTTTTTTTCTAATTTCTTTACATATACATATACATACATATTTATTTTTATATAAACAGACTCCTGTGGTTCATGCTTGAGTACATTCTTAATGCCCAACCCCCTTCCCTTGTAAACTTCTTCTTTCCCTCCTGCCCCCAAGGTAAACCGTGTTAATGCCCTTACATGAATGTTTCTGGACTTTTCTCCACACTCACATTTTATGTACAAATATATAAATATATGCATACAAGCACACATGGGTTTTGTCTACCTCATAGCAATGCTAACATTATACACAATTCTCAACATCTTCCTTTTCTCACTTAATTCTTTGTAGAAATCCCTCCAATTATTTTTAATAGCACGATATCCCCTGGGGCATAAATGTACTATGCATTCTTAAAATTTTTGATTTTTGATTAGGTATTCAGTTTGATTCAAGTTTTTTTTTTTTTAAGATTTTATTTATTTATCAGAGAGAGAGGGCGAGAGAACAAGCACAGGCAGACAGAATGGCAGGCAGAGGCAGAGGGAGAAGCAGGCTAACTGCCGAGCAGGGAGCCCAATGCGGGACTCGATCCCAGGATGCTGGGATCATGACCTGAGCCGAAGGCAGCTGCCCAACCAACTGAGCCACCCAAGTGTCCCTTGATTCAAGTTTTTATCACAATGAGGAAGTTCTCAATAAACAACTTTTTGTGCTGGCCTTTTTATTTCTATGAAGCAGATTCCTGGAATGGGGTTGTTAGATCATGTATATTTTTAACATGAACAGATGGAACAATATGCCTTTTCTTTAGTGATGTTTAAACATATTTTTCCTTACATCCTCACCAGCAATAGGTTTTATGGATTTTTTTTTTCTTTTTGGCTTTTGATAGTTTGAAATCAAAACAAAAATTTTCCTCATGATTATGTTAATTAGCACTAGGAGGTTTTAACCAAGTAAGTGTCCTTTAGAATTTTTTCTATTTTAAAAAATTCACTGGGTACAATGTATAGGACAGATTCTGAGAAAAATGTTCCCAACAGTTAAGACTAAGAGACTCTTGCAGTAGTCCAGGTAAAATATAGCGGTGGCAATAAGCGATGGAAAGATACGAAAAAGATTTGGGGAGTAGAATCAATAAGACTTGCTGGATACAGACAGTGAGGAGGAGAGAGGAATTATGTATGACTCCCAGGCTTCTAGATTAAGCCAGTTGGGTGGTTATTGGTACCAGTTAGAAACAGGGAACACTAAAGACCTAAGAAGTTGGAGGGGGAGAGTGATAATTAGTTCAATCTTGAGGTTGCTTTCGAGACATCTCAGTGAGAGGTCACTGAGCATATCAATTGGATATATATTCCTGGAGCTCAGAGGAGAGTTCTGAGTTAAAGGTAAAATAAAATTGGGAGTTTTAGGTATATGGATTATGAGGAAAGCCCTGAAAATGGATGAATTCAGTGAAGGGCAAGAGAAGGCCTAGCCCTGAGATCAGGAGGAGCCAACACAGGCTGGGAAAGACAAGTCCTAGAAAAACAATCTGAAGACTATCCCGGTGTCACGGCAACTAGAAAAAAGAGTGCTTCAGCAAAGGAGTGACCAGCTGAGCTGAACCCTGCCCAGAGAGCGAGTAAGATGAGCAGGGTTACATGCCTGGGTTTTAAGTAATATGAGGTCAGGCTATCCAAAAGTGGTTTTAATATATGATAAAAAAAAAAAAAAGCAATTTACGACCCCTCTCAAAATCATTTCTAGTAGAGTGCCGTTATTGGTATGGGTCAATATTTGACTTCATAGCCATACATCAGATATCATTTAAAGAACTTTGAAAGAAAACATCAACAGTATGTTTTTTCACTACTGATATTCTGATTCCCCCAAAGCAAAATTCTATTAAGATTTAAAACAATATCATTTTAACAATATATCTCTGAGTTTAAAGAAACAACAAGAAACTTGATTTACTTACTTCATAAGCCCGATTCTGTGAATCTTTTCAATCCTTGAATCCAATTACCAGTACTTTAAGGCAGGCCCCTTTCCAACCGTCCATTTTCACATTTGTCAAGTAGTCTAACAGATGTACAGCCCTAAGTCCAGCTCTGCCACTTACTAGTTAGGTAACCTTGGGCACATTCCTTTCTGAATCTCCCTCCTCTTCTGTCAGATGGGAATGAGAGTTCCCAACTTGAAGCTTATTGTGAGCAATAAATAAAATATGTGAAGGGTCTGGCATATAGCAAGCATTCCATAAATGGTAGTAATTTGTCAGGGACTGTGCCCAAACAAAAATCTGTTTTCCTAACATTTGTATCTTAGTCTAAATCTAACTAAAAATGAGTTAACTGCACAGACCAACACTATTACAATCATTATTTAGAATTTGCTATTTTACAGAGCTGAAGAACCTATGCATTACGGAAACATAATGTATGACAGAAGGGTGATCCGAGGCAACACTTATGCTCTACAGATGGGACCGCTGGTAAGTAAAATTTGAATATTCTAACACACAGCTTTTCAAAGTACTTGTGCTGAGCGACCAGTTTGTTTGTTTTCATTTCTAATTTTCTGTATTATAAAATAAAATACTGATCGATTACTAGAAAAATTAAATCTAATTTTTAAAAAAAGACATGTGAAATACAAGGCTGATGGTGGGTGCCGGGGATTCAGGGAGCGGGGGATTAGGGAGTTAGTGTTTAGTGGGGGCACGGGTTCAGTTTTGCGAAACGAAGAGTCTGGAGATGGATATGGTAATGGTTGTACAACAGTGTGAATGTACTTAATGCCACTAGATTCTGCACTTCAAAATGGCCTTCACCACAATTAAAAACAATGATTTAAAAAAATACAAAAACTCCAATGTTTTGCTAGATGAACAGCACTTTGTAAAACTGCTCTAAAAGCTTACACACTTCAACTCTCAATTTCTATAATTAAATTTTTACAGACCAGTTCAAACAGTTCACAGATAACACTTTGAGTAGCACTGGTATAACCTATTTAGGTTTGTTTAAATTATTTCATACTATAATACTCTCCTCATTATTTAATCCAAAATTCTTTTCTTTAATTTCTAATTTAATTTAGTTTCTTTAATTTCTAAATATTTATAATATTTATTGGGTTTTAGGTCCTGTGCTGAGTACCTAGGATACAGAGATGATTAGGATGTGGCTTGATGATTAAGAGTGATGATGAAATATAGTTAATCTGTAAACACTGTGTGATATATACATGCCCACCACCACCACATGGTGATATATGGAATATTAGACATTCTGAAGCATGTACATCAAAGCCATCAAGGAAACTCACTAAAAATATTGTATGTTTCAGCCATACCCTGGATCTGCTGCATTTAGAACCTTCAAGGGTTGGACACAGATAAGTGCATCATTAATTAACTTCTCTAGGCAGTCGGTACAGTCAGTTCAGGGACCAACATTTGAAAACAACAGCTCAAACATGCGAAATAGATGTGATTTGGCATCTTGTGGCAATAGCAATAAACACTGGCACACCTAGAACTAAACTAAAAAAGAGAATCACCTTTTTATAGTTTTTTAAAATTAATATTGTGATGATTTGATTTTTTTTTTTTTTTAGTTCTTTAGTTAATTATTCAACAACTTACCTAAAAACTCTATACTGAGACTTCCAGTCCAGACAAGCAGGAATTTGTCAATAGCACAAGAAAACACTAGAAGATTCTGGAAGTAGAAAGAAGGAAATGGACTAGCTAGGGACCTCAGGATTTGAGCGACATAGTGATGAGTTCCCTAAGTCTTCTTAAATCCCATTCAGAACACTGGAGAAGCTTGCAACCCAGCACAACCAACAGGCACACGCCTGTTGCCTTTATCCAAAAGACTGCAGAAGGGTAACCTAGCAGAACAGAAACCTTTTTACTGCCCTTCCCCAGCCAAACCCCCATGGAAAAACTGCCCTGTCCCCCTAGTGGAGTCAGCAAGACGTGGCCGGCGAACTGGACTTCCATCCCCACACTGGCAGCAACTGTGCAGTACTCGTCGGTGCTCTGATTCACTCACTGAGGTGATATCAACAAGGGCTGAGCAGGAAGCTTACCTTCCATTCTCACCCAGGGGCAGTGAGATGGCCAGAGATGGTACAAGTTGGTACCCTGCTTTTCCTGGGGTGACGGCAACAGAGTTAGGAGGCAGCTGAATTTTCAACCCTATCTGGCAGCAACAAAGAGAAACAAGTGAGAGAAAGCAGTGTTAGAGCTCCACTCCTCTATACCCTAATACTGGTGTCCCAGCAGGGAGCTGAAATTCTACCCCCACCAGGCACCAATAAGGTGATTGATACAAATTGATCCTCAGCTTTCACATGGGGCCTAGCAGGAGGCTGAACTGCTATCTCCACCCATGCCTGCATGCCACAGCAAAAAGGGATGACTTCCTGCTAAAATTAAAAAAAAAAAAAGATTCAGATCCAGAGTTTCACATCCTAACACCCAAAATTTCCAGGATACAAAAAAAAAAGAAAAATCGCTCATCATACCAAGAACCAGAGCAGTCACAACCGGAATGAGGAAAATCAGTCAAGAGATGACGACACCAACATGACTCAGATGTAGGAATTACCTGACAAGGATTTTAAAGCAGTAATCATTAAAAAAATGCTTCAATCAAAAGTGAATAATTATGAACATTCTTAAATGAAAAAACAGAAAATATTAGTGAAGAAATAGAAGTCATACAAATGAGCCAAATGGGGGCGCCTGGGTGGCTCAGTCAGTTAACCATCTGCCTTCAGCTCAGGCATGATCCCAGAGTTCTGGGATGCAGTACCACATCAGGCCCCCTGTTCAACGGGGAATCTGCTTCTCCCTTCCCCTTCTGTCCCTCTCCCTGCTCCTCTCTATCTCTCAAATAAATAAATATCTTTTTTAAAAAATGAACCAAATGGAAAATATGTAAAAAGTCACATGACTTATCAGAAATGACATAGGGAGCAATCAGTGAATTCAAAGCCAAATCAATGGAAATTACCCATTTTGAATGACAATTAGAAAACAGGCCACAAAATATAATAATAATAAAAAGTTAAAAAAGCTTCACAGCTGAGGAGCAATAACAAAATGTCTAACATTCATGTTTTCTGAGTCTTGGAGAGGAGAAAAGGCATTTGAAAAACTATTTGAAGAACTAGTGTTTGAAAATTCCACAAATTTGGCAAAAGGCAAAACCTACAGATCTAAAAAGTCAGTTGAACCCCAAGCAGGGAAAACCCAAAGAAATTCACACCAAGACACAACAAAATCAAATTTCAAAACTAAGATTAAAAAATCCTGAAAGCAGCTATAAACACATGACACATTGCCAGAAGTGGAACAATTATTTGACTAACAGTGGTTCTTCATTTGAAACAATGGAGGCCAGAGAAAGTGGCACAGTATTTTTCAAGTCCTGAAGGAAAAGGGCTATCAAACTCTAATTCTAATCCAGTGAAAACGTTCTTCAGGAAGAAAGAGGAAAACAAGTTGCTCTCAGATGAAGGAAACCTGGAGGATTTGTCACCAGCTGACTTACCCTTAGAGAAGAGCTAAAGAAAGCTCTCCAAGTAGAAAGAAAATAATAAAAGAAGGCGGCTTGGGACTTCAGAAAGAAAGATAGATCACTGGATTAGGTGAAAATAGGGGTAAATACAATAAACTGTCTTCTGGGTGTTAAAAATCGTGTTTGATGGTTGAAGCAAAACTACAACATCATGTGATGTGGTGCTTAATATATGTAGATAAAATACTTAAGATGATTAGATTTTGATTGTATTTTAAAAGTAAGGAAAATAATGCTATCTAAATGGCAGTACAGTTTTTGCCTTCCACTTAAAGTGGTAAAATGTTGATATTAAATGTTGACTGTGGTCAGGTACATAGTATATTGTAAAACTTGGAGCAACTATTTTTTTAAAAACTATGCAAAGAGTTATAGTGAAAACTATAACTTTTTTAACAGTTAAAAAAAGAATTCTAAGAAATGTTCCAACTAATTCACAGAAAGGAAATAAAAAGAAAACAAAAATTAGAACAAACAAATCAAAAAGTAAAAAGACAACCCTAACATGGCAATATTGCCTTAAATGTAATGTAATAGTTGTAATGGTTGTTTTAGATGTAATAGTTTGCTTTACTGTAATAGTTGCTTTAAATGTAAATGGTCTAAACAAGCCAATTAAGAGATAGATAGGCAGAGTAGATAAAAAAAAAAACAAAAACAAAACAATACAAAAAAACCCCAACCATGACCCAATTGTGTTCTGTCTACAAGAAACTCATTTCAATTACAGTGATGTAGGTAGGTCAAAAGTAAAAGGATGGGAAAAGATAAATACTAATTTTAAGCAGTAGTTGTGGCTATCTAAATAACAGATAAAGTAGACCTAAGGAAAACAATATTACCGTGGACAAAGAAGGACAATACAAAATGGTAAAAAGGTCACAGTATACCAAGAAGATATAGCAGTCTTAACTATATATGCACCAAACCACAGAGCTTCAAAATACATGAAGCTAAAATTGGAAGGAGAAATAGACAAATCCATAATTTTAGTTTGGTACTTCAATATCCATCTATCAGAAAATCAGCAAAAATATAGAACTACACATCACCAACCAATAGGTTGTAATTTACATTTATACAACACTTCCACCTAACAACAACAAGAGTACATATACTTTTTTTTTTTTTAAGATTTATTTATTTTAGATAGCACGAGTCGGGGCAGAGGGGTGCAGAGGGAGAGACAACCTCAAGCAGATTCTGCACTAAGCACAGAGCCCAGTGGTGGGCTTGATCTTATGATCCTGAGATCATGACCCAAACTAAACTAAGGGTCAGATGGTTAACTGACTGCACCAGAATTCATACAGTTTTGAGGCTCCTGTGGAATATTGACCAAGGTAGAACATATCCTGGGTTACAAAACAAATCTCAAGATACTTAGGATATTTGAAATCATACCATAATGGAATAATGTCTCTTTCAAAATTTCAAACTAGAAATCAATAATAGGTGATAACAGGAAATCTTCAAACACTTGAAAATTAAGCAGCACGTTTCCAAATAATCCATAGAGGAAATACTAAAGGGAATTTTGAAAGACCACTCAGGACTAAATGAAGATACAACAAATCCAAATTTGTGTTTCATGCCAAAACAGCGCTGAAATGAAAAAAACTAAAAAGGAAAGACTTCAAATCAATAATCTAACCTCTTACATCAATAAATGGGGAAAAGATGAGAAAAATAAACCCAAAGCAAGCAGAAGGAAGAAAGTAATAAAGATAAAAGCAGAAATCACTCACATTGAAAACAGTAACAATAGGGGCCCCTGGGTGGCTCCATTGGCTAAGCATGGGACTCTTGATTTTGACTTAGGTCATAATCCCAGGGGGTGAGATGGAGCCCCAAATCAGGCTCAGTGCTGGGTGTGAAGCCTGATTAAGATTCTCTTTCTCTCTCTTTCCCCTCCTACCCCCACTTACATGCACTCACCCTCTCTCAAAAAAAAAAAAAAAAAAAAAAAGTAGAGGCACCTGGATGGCTCAGTTGGTTAAGTGTAGAACTCTTAGTTTTGGCTCAGGTCATGATTTCATGGGTCCTGAGATTGAGCCCCACTTCAGGCCCCACAGTTAGCAGAGGGTCTGCTTGAAGATTCTCCGCCGCCCATCCTCCTCCCCCATGCATGTGCACTTGCATGCACACATACTCTCTCTCAAATAAATGAACCTTTTTAAAAAGCATACAAAAACAGCAGAGAAAATCAATGGACCCAAAATCTGGTTCTCTGAATAAAATTGGTAAACCTCTAGCAAAACTACCAAATTAAAAATGAGAAAGAAAACACAAATAGCAGATACCAGAATGACTATCAGGAGATATAACCATAGATCCTGCAACCATGAAAAGATTAAATTTCTTATCTTTGAAAATATCAGTAAAATTGATAAGCCTCTAGCAAAACTGACAAAAAAAGGTAAAAGAGGGGTTCCTGGGTGGCTCAGTAGGTTAAGCGTCTGTCTTCAGCTCAGGCTATGATCCTAGGGTTCTAGGATTGAGCCCGGTGTCTGCTCCCTGCTTGGCTTGGAGTCAGCTTCTCCCTGTTCCCCTCCCCTCCCCCCCCCCCAACACTCATGCTCGCTCTCTCTCGCTCTCTCTCTGTGTCTCTCTGTCAAATAAATTAATTAATTAAAATCTTTTAAAAAGAAAAGAAAGGAAGTAGAAGAGGAGAAACAAATAAGCAAATATCAGGGATGTAACTAGTAAAGATTCTGTATCTAGTAAAAGAGTAAAAGGATCATAATAGAATACTACAAATAAATCTATACATATAATTCAACAAACTAAATGAAATGGGCTGATTCTTTAAACTATAAACTACCAAAATTCACCTAACATGAAATAGATATTCTGAATTGTTTAATAACTATTAAAGAAATTGAATCTCTAATTTAAAAGCTTTCAAAAAAGAAAAAAAAAAAAAGCTTTCAAAAAAAAAAAAAAAAAAAAAGCTTTCAAAAAAGAAATATCCAGGCCCAGATAGTTGCACTGGAAAATTCTACCAAGGATTTTTTTTTTTTTTAATTCTCATTGATTTTACACAATTTACATAAATTTACACAATCTCTTCCAGAAAATAAAAGAAGAAGGAAAACTTCAGGGAATCAGTATTACCCTGATAACCAAATCAGACAAAGACACCTATAGACCAATAGCTATCATGAATGTCAATGCAAAAGTCCTCAACAAAATACTAGCAAAGAGAAACCAGCGGGGATTCCACACTCAACTGGGAGTCTGCTTGAGATTCTCTCTCTCTCTCCTGCTCCCCCTCCCCATCCCACTCATGTGCTCTCTTTCACCCTCTTTCAAAAAAATAAATTAAATAAATCTATGATATCATCACAACCAGAAAAAGTGTATGCATTTAAATGACAATGGCCACTGCATTAGGGAAATGGGAATATGGCATATTTTTAATAAATTTTAATGTTACCAGATTGTTTTTACAATTCTAATTTTAAATATTAAAATTTTTTTCCACACAAAGTCTTTCAAATTTCCCCATTCTTTTCATATTTACCTTGAGATAAGACAGGTTAGCTATAGGAAATGACTACAGAATGAGATACAGATATGAAATCAAGGACCTCTAAATATTGCAGAGCTCTACTGTAAATAATTACATTTTTAACCCATAATCAGCTATTGTTTGGGGACAATAGCTGGGACAGGCTTTGTTCGGACTGAGAATATTTCCTTTGTGACCTCACATATTTTTTCAGGAATTTTGTCTATGTGAAATTCAGATTTTTTTTTTAGATCCTAGTGCTTTTCAGTTCCTTAACTACACATTAAAATGTATTGTAACTGAGTAATTCCACAGTATACTTGGTTACGAGGCATCCAAGGAATTCACGGTAAAAATGCTTGAATAAGGAAAAAGAATTTATTAGATGGGATTCTGCAGCTGTTTATTCCAGGCAACAGTCACACTTTGAAGTTACTTACATGCTTCATCAGATAACTTTATAATTACCTGACAAAATTCAAACAGAATTTTAATCATGAAGTCACTGATAATCAGGAAGAATTGTATGACAGATGCTCTTACGCTATCCACTTCTGGAATGGCAGTTCTGTATGCTTTGAGAAATATCTTCTAAATTTTAGAAGCCTTTTCTGTCACTCAGCCTGGGCAGCCTGATCCTCTAGAGATTCAGAGACAGCAGCAGGCGAAGAGGAGGGCTCTTGCCAGAAAACGAGCCCAAGAACAGCTCAGACCACGAACCCCCGAACCCGTGGAAGGCAGAAAGCACGTGGATGTGCAAACAGGTATGTAACCATGGCCCTGGCATCATGGCTCCTGGGTTTGCTCACTTTTCTAAGTCAATTCTTTTTTTTTTTTTTTTGGCTTTTATATTACTTACATATCCGTTAATCTATGCAGTACTGCCCCAGTCACATGGTAGGAAGAGCGCATTCATTCAACAAATTCATAGACTGTATTTTATTATTATATTGGGTATAGCGGGAAGTATGCAATAAGGTTAAAAAAATTTATGACCAAATTAATTCTCTCTTAGCTCTTTTCACATACTTCTCTCTCCACCTGGGATTATTCCTCTCTCTTTTTTTTTTTATATCCCGACATGAATCCCTGCTGGACCTACAGGAGAAGAGAGCAAGGAAGTTCTACTTTGACATTTTGTCTTTTGAGAGGCATGAACTCAGCCAGATCTGACTCCCCCCCCTCTCTCCCCAAAGCCGCTTCTGCTCTGTCCTTCTTCCACTGCACACATTCCCCAAGGCCACATGGGCTCTGCTGGGCCAGTGCCAGGCTTTCCTACTCATTTGGCTGTTCCCAGGATTACCGGGACCTCTAGGGTTGAGCGGTGGTGTTGTCAGGATCTTGATAATCAGACAACACGTGGTGTTTTCCTTAGACTGATGTAACTACTCAGGATTCACCTTGCATCTTGCCAAGATGGTGAGTGGTTTTACCAGTTATTGCTGGGTAGTTAGGACAAAAGGAACCAAACCATTCCAGGTCTTTTCCCCCCTACCTTGAGGCCAAGACTAGAATGCATATATGTCCATAATTAGCCAATGTAGCTATAATTCTACAAGAGCTAAATTTTAGTGTTTCTTTATACATCAAAATATCAAGTGATACAGTAGCAGCTGCTTTGTATTGAGTTTTCCTATATCTGAGACCATTCCAGTCCTCTACCTGTGCATCTCCTTTATTATTAAAAACTCCTTGTGATGAGTCATTATGATCCCTTTTACGGATAAAGAAACTCAGGCTCTAAGAAGATGTAACTTGACTAGGTCCTGTGTTCAACATCTGACTTCAGTTCTCATGTTCTTTGCATGATACTACACTGCCCTTGCCTAGGATAAATGATTCCTAAGGTGAAATTTGTTTCGTGTGTCTGTTTAATGATCTATAGCCTAGAGGGAACATCAAGTAACATGGTGCCTAAGTTTTAAAATATCCAGGAATTTTAAAATCTTTATATGTTTACTATCTTAGGATTCTGTTATACAGATGGATTATTAACTCTCCGTCTCTAATCATACTTTGCATCTTACATTCACCTAAGCTTCATGTTCTTTAGTTCCATTTTCAAGTACTAAGCTCAGTGCTTTCTCAACGTTCCATAAATGCCCTAGCCCAACTGGCTCAGTGTTCTTCCAAATACATAAAACTGCTTAGGACAAGGCATGAATTTAATCCCACAATTGAGCACTTCTTTTCTGATCTATTTAATTCTGTTTTGAAGGAGCTATGCTTCCTTCACATCAATACACATATATGCTTGAAATAGAACAGAATTTCAAACTCGGTTTGTACGGTATTCTCTTAGAAATATACCTTGAAGAAATTGCTGACCGCATAATAGAAGTTGATGTGGAATGCCAAACAGATGCCTTTTTGGACAGACCACCAACACCCCTCTTTATTCCTGCCAAAACTGGCAAAGATGTGGCCACCCAAATACTGGAAGGAGAGGTACAGTACATTATTTGGACTTCCTTCTATCTTCTTTATAAATAGGTAAATTTAGGTTTAGTTAAAAGCTTACAAACCACTTCATAATCAGAAAGATGCTACCTACTGGATTTCTTTCCAAATGTACCTATAATAGTTTTATTCTGAACTACAATGTTCTGATTTACCCTCTTTGCTGATCAGAAATAAAAAGCATTAGAAATATTTTTAGAATATCTGCACTTTGATTTTTGTGTGTTTGCATACTTAATATAGGGATACAAGGTAAACTTGTACCAAATAAAGAAAAATACTATCTCTGGTATAAGAGGTTCCCTATTAGTTGCTTTTAAATTATATAGTTTTCATGAAGATACTCTATGTTAGGGAAAAAAATTCTAAAATATTTACATTTTCATATCAATGTAGAATGCACAAATAGACCAGTTTAGGAAATTGAAGAGAGGGCAATTCTTATGCACATAATGACTTAAGTGAGATTTAAGATTTACTTGAAGGAATTGCACTGAATTTGGGAAATAAAGTAAGTCTTCACAAACTACATAGAAGGGTATATTTGCCTCTAAATTCTAGAGAAGAATCACCAAAATGCCCGTTATTCTTGTTCCTTAGTTCCTTGGTTCTTCAAACTGTTAATGAAAATCTAATAGAAAGGGCAAAAATTAAGAAATATAAGGATATTTCTTTTGGGTTTCAGAATTTGATCTTAAAATTGTTGAGTACCAGAGTTCATTCTGATGAGTACGTAAGTCTTTTTATAATTTTTGGCTGCTCTTCTGTGTGCCCTGTATGGCTGTTGTGAGTTTTGGAAACCATAAGTAAGTCACCCTCACAGCGTCTGGCACACAGAAGATCCTCAATAAATAGAGAACCCTGCCATTACCTCTTTTCTGGATATTCTTTCTTTGAGCATTTGGTTCATGATTAAAATTTTAAACTTGCTTTAAAAAAATTTTTTTAACTTGCTTTGTCCTGTGTGTTTAAGCTCTTTGACTTTGATCTTGAAGTAAAACCAATGTTAGAAGTTTTGGTGGGAAAGACCATTGAGCAGTCTCTTCTGGAAGTGATGGAAGAAGAGGAGCTGGCCAACCTGTGGGCCAGTCAGCACGCGTATGAGGAGCTGCGCAGCGCTGAACTCGCTGAAGTTCAACGACTTGAAGAGCAAGAGAGACGGCACAGAGAAGAAAAAGTATAGAATTCTAGTTTTCTTTCTTAGTCTTTGGCTATTTAACAGATTATGTCCTGAATCACGTGGTATGTCATAGGCTAAAAATCTTTGCAAATATGTCAGGAAAATGTTTGTTGCTACAAAAGAGGAGATAACTGAGCAACAAACTTTACATTTACAAACTTTTTTACATTTACATTACAGGTTTATAGAACTTTTAGTAAGAAAAGTTTTAGAATCTAGTTTTTAAAATGTGCCAACAGGCATGCCTGGGTGGCTCAGTCGGTTAAGCATCTGCCTTCGGCTCAGGTCATGGTCCCAGGATCCTGGGATGGAACCCGCATTGGGCTCCCTGCTCAGTGGGGAGCCTGCTTCTCCCTCTACCTCTCCCCCTGCTTGTGTTCCTGCTCTCTCTCTCTCTCTGTCAAATGAATAAAATCTTTTTAAAAAGTAAAAATAAAACAAAGTATGCCAATTACCTTCAGTCAGGAAACACTAAACTCTGTGATCTTTGAGAGTCTTTCTGGGTCTGGCAATAATTGCTGCCCTATGTTGGACACTGAATAGATAAAGTATATAGGAGTGCCTGAATACCTAAAAGAGTTCAAATAATTTCCCAAAGTCTAGTTTACTGCACAGAATAGCTTAGTTGTTTGCATATTCTACTTAATACCTAATCAAATAGACTTTCCATTTTTCTCCATGATGAATAATTAATTGTGTAAAGGGCATAGGGCTTATGGTAGAGATTATACAAATGCAAGACTATTTGTTTACAAATGTGAAATGAACAGTGGCAAAATTAGCTTTGTTGAAATCGGGGAAATCCTTATCGAAGGAAATGTACTTGTTTATTTACTATTAGGAAATATACTATGAAAATAATGAATAAAATCACCTAGATTTATACTTGCTTAAATTCTGAAAATAGACTTCATTAGAAACTATATTAATGCTCCCACTTCCACATGGGAGTAGAGGAGATGGTTCCTTAGCTTTATAGATATCCTATAGTCTATAAGAAGCAACAACAACAAAAGGGAGGTTTATAATTTTCAGAGCTCTATGAACTCAGAGAAGCTCACAAATGAGACAACTCACGGATCCACGTTCTTTACCTGAAGATGTCTGAGCCACTGTAACTGTTGTATTGATAATAGTTTATGGTAATACAAATCACAAATACATATAACTATTATTCTTTGATATTATCCATACAGTTAAACATGTTCATCTTCAAGTGATTTTACTTAAAAGTGGATCAGGAGATGAGTCTTCCCTTGAGCTCCATCTCTTTTTTGAAATCAATAACCAGTAGCTGTTGAAATTCATTTAAATCTTGAATGAAAATTATGAACCATTCCGATTCCTTGCTGTCCATTTTTTGATACAAATACGTGTCCAGATTCTTCCACTCGCTAGATTCGGTGTTTGGGGAGCACCTGACCGGCTAAGTAACCGTGCGCGGTGGTGTTTTCTGTGCGCAGGAGCGGCGTAAGCAGCAGCAGTGGGAAGTGGTCTACAAGCACAACGAGACCGCGCAGAAAGTGGCCGCCCGAGTGTTCGCGCAGCGCTACCTGGCGGACCTCCTCCCATCCGTGTTCGACAGTCTCAGGGACGGTGGCTACTTCTACGATCCCATTGAAAGAGGTGGGTTGGTGGAGGTGGTGTAGGATCAGTGCTGCAATACGCATCTTCCTAGTGCTTCCAAGTAATCCCTTGCCCATGTTTATGTTGAATTGGAATCTATCTTTATAAAACAAAATTTTTAAGTCAATTATAGTTGTTTTAAGTAAGTACTGCTATTATTGAGAGGTATACTATAAAGCTCATGATTTTAGGGTGTCAGTCTGTCTGTACTAAGAAGCAACATTGGGTAGTAGGCAGAAATACGGGCTTGATGTCAAAAACGAGTTTGGGTCCCAGTTTCACCATCGAGCAGCTGTATGACCTTCAGTTTCCTCATGGGTGAAACAAGGATTATTTAGGAGCTAAATATCCTAATATGTACGGAACATAATATGTATAAAATATGTGCAGAAGTAGTTGTTCACTTTTTCTCAGCTGACTTCCTATTCCACTCAAAAACCCTTTGGGGACAGCAATGAAAGTCGTGAATTCATTTAATTAGGTGTCTCCACCACCCTGGAACTGAATTAAGTGTGGGAGATAAAAATGAGGAGACCTGGTCTCTACCTTTAGAGAACTCACACCTGTCAGCTTTCTGTGAGCACCCACCCAGACCCACCCCTCAGCTAACCTGACCAAAGGAACCTCACCCTCCTTCCTCAGGTTCGAAAGCCCTTAGATGCACATTGCTTTTGTATACAGGTCCTATTTCAAAAGGCTAATAGTATTGTGGAGCAGAGGTTAGTAATGTTAATCTTCACTGAATACATACTCAATTCATAGAGAGAGGTCAGATTACACACAACCACTGGTTTACAGTTATATCATACTTTACCATTTATGTAGTATTTTTCCATTTGACCCTCCCAGGAACCCTGATGGGGGGAAGGGGTAGATAGGGCAGATGAATTCCCATTTTTCAGAAGTAGAAACTGAAGCTCAGGGAAGTGAAATGCCTTCTCCCAAGCAGCCATTCAGCTTCAGACTCTGACCCCAGACCCACTGCTCCTTCCGTGCTGCCCTGCCAACCCCCTGGGGTCTAGCTAGACCTCTGCTGGTAGTCATAGAGGCTGATAACTTTTTTTTCCCTCTCAGAAATTGCTGGAAAAGTCAGTTACAGATCATTTAGAAGCTTAAAATGAGCCTCATGCCTCAGATTAAAAATGATTTCTAGTAGTGAATGTAATACCCTATTACATTCTCTATTGTCATCCCATTGAAAACTAATGGATGCCATCCCCCCCCCCGCAAAAAGCCATTTTGAAACATTAAAGTGTGTATAATAATGGATCATATTTTTTTAAAGGCTCACACAGTAGAGTAGATTTCCATTTCAGTTTGAACAACTTTATCACTAGTGGAAGCACCTAGTTTCTGACCCATTTCTGGATGGCCTTCTTCTCAGACACTCTCTGACCCTTGGAGAGCTTGTCCTAGGGCCCAGGCTTCAGGCTTCTCTTTATCAGCACGGTTCAATCCCATATTCGCATCACATTTGAATTGGGGTTCTGCTCCCAGACCCACATCTTCCTCCCTACTCCCCAACCCCCACCCTACCTCCTTCAGCAAGCCAGAGTGCACCTGTGCAGTTAGCTCCAAAGGCCTGGACACCAAGGAAGACCTCATAGTTTTGAAAATATTCTTTTTACTGCAATAGAAGGGAAATGGACCACAACATGCTTAGAGAATGTGGCAAAAGTAATGCTGTGTAAGTCTATTTGACATTTTGTATTAAGGAAACAGTGTTGATGAATCTTCAACAATTAGGGGGAAGGCACAGATTCTTCCTATCTATAATAATTTATTAAAATCAGTATAATGATTGAATTTAATTGTAACAAAATTAACCTTTTTTTATTACAGATATTGAGATGGGATTCCTTCCATGGCTAATGAACGAAGTTGAGAAAACCATGGAATACAGTATGGTGGGAAGAACAGTGCTTGACAGTAAGCTCTTTTATTTTACTTAAAAGTCACTTCTGGGGGCGCTTGGGTGGCTCAGTCAGTTAAGCATCCGACTCTTGGTATCAGGTCAGGTCAGGATCCCAGGGTCGTGAGATGGCGCGTGTACCAGGCTGTGTGCTGGTCGTAGAACCTTCTTAAGATTCTCTCTCCCTCTCCCCCTCCGTCCTTGCCCTCATGTGTGCTTCCTCTCTCTCTCTCAAAAAAAAAACAAAAAACAAAAACAAAAACAAAAAATCACTTCTGGGGCACCTGGCTGGCTCAGTTGGTAGAATGTGACTCTTGATCTTGGGATTATAATTTCAAGCCCCACACTGGGTGTAGAGACTACTTAAAAAAATAAAATATTCTTTAAATATAATCCTTTTTAAATTATTTATTTATTTATTTATTTATTTGACAGAAAGAATCACAAGTAGGCAGAAAGAGAGGGGGGCAGCAGGCTCCCCGCTGTGCAGAGAGCTCAATGTTGGGCTCGATCCCAGGACCCTAGATCATGACCTGAGCCGAAGGCAGAGGCTTAACCCACTGAACCACCCAGGCGCCCCTTAAATATAATCTTTTTTTTAAACATTCATTTCTGAGATTTTTCAACAGAAAGAATAAATAGAAGAAAGATGTTAAATTTGATAGTTTTCATTTTTAAAGTTTCATTAGCTCAATTATATTAACAAAGGCACCAATTTTTACCCTCAATAGTATTTTTGGTTCTTGTGTAATTTGATCAGAATCAGTATCTTCTCTCTTGACTGTATAAATCCTGCTCCGTTAGAACAGGCATTGATCTGAATTCATATTCAGCGCATTAGGTCGCGTAGAAGTGAAGTGGTGCTGCCGTTGTAGAGAACTAACACAGGGAAGGGCTGAGGTCTGGCGGATGCTTCCCGCTCCTCTGTAAGTCAGCCTTACAACTGCTCTAACAGGAGCAATCACAGTGACTTTTGCACATGTACTGTTCCAGTGCTGATTCGCGAGGTGGTGGAAAAGAGACTGTCCATGTACGAGCATAAGGAGTACCCGCCCCCAGAGGTGAAGCCTGAGGATGGGCTTGGTGGTCCCGGAGCGATGGGAGCACCACTGACGGATGAGGAGTTCCTTAAACGAAGTATGTCACAGCCACAGGGGCCCCTTTCAGACAGGGACTCCCTGCAAAGAACACTAAGCAATGGAAGGTATGTGGGGGACATGTCGCCCCAAGAAGGGAGCTTCATGGAAGAAGAAGAGGATGAGCAATAAGAAGACCTCAGGGAGAGAACGGTTGCCACCGAGGGGCGCCTTCGAGCCGGGACACGCTCCTCGGCCAGTCAGCGTTGCAAGCGATCAGGTAACGCGCAGGTCCCCTCAGGTTATGGAAATTATGTTGTGTTTACTCAACATTGTCTCATGGACTGGGCAAATCAAATATGTTGAAATAATAAAACTAATTAAAAATGAAATTTAATTCATTTATTTAATGGTAGATATCTAGAAGCTGTGTTGTTGTAACTCTAATGAGAATCATGTCTGATTACAAGCTTTCTGTTACCACGAATGGAACTAACAAATATATTTTCCCTTAATTTTTCTGATTTTGTGGTTTGTTTGTTTTTTAGTGTCATATTTAATGTTAGATATCAGTGCTGTTAGCCACTGAGACTTTCTGCTCTACAGGAAAACTATTCTACCTACCCCATGAAAAAATACCTAAATGTCACATCACTGAAAGCTTTAGTGCTCCTCCTTGTAAGGACCAACACATACACCCTTACCTGTGTGAGACTAAATAGATCGCTACCCCTTCCGTCCTCAATGTTCAAGTAAGGTTCAAGGGATTCTTTGAATTGGTAATAGGCTCTTGTCTGTTTTCTCACATCCCTGCTATTCAAACATTTCAAACAACACCGGTAAAGCTGGTCCCTACTTTGCCTTAGGCAGTTCCCCTCCCCTCCTCAACGATAATCATTGTTATCATTGTTATAATTAGGGCTGTACCTTCTAGGCCTTTATCAAGATATTCATATACATATATATTTGAACATTAGAAAATATACAGGTTCCTTTTTCTTTATGTACATATAAATGTATAGTTTGCATTTTTCAGCTAACAATCTATCTTAGACCTTAAACATTAGTACATATAAATCTCTTTTTAAAATACGGTAAGCTATTATATATATTATGACTGTGTTATACGGAATTCACATGTGACTTTTTAACCTGAACTTGTCTGAAGAGTTTACCTGTGCTATTGAAAATTTGGGGTGCCTGGGTGGTTCAGTGGGTTAAAGCCTCTGCATTCGGCTCAGGTCATGATCCCAGGGTCCTGGGATGGAGCCCCGCATCGGACTCTCTGCTCAGCACAGAGCCTGCTTCCTCCCTCTTTCTCTGCCTGCCTCTCTGCCTATGTGTGATCTCTGTCAAATAAATAAATAAAATCTTAAAAAAAAAAAAGAAAATCACAGATTTTTTTTTTTTAAGATTTTATATTTATTTATTTGAAAGAGACTGAGCAAGAGAGAGCATGAGCAGGGGAAGGAAAGAAGCAGACTTCCCTGCTGAGCAGGGAACCTGACTGGGGGCTTGATCCTAGGACCCTGGGATCCTGACCCAAGCCGAAGGCAGTGGCTTAACCCAATGAGCCACCTCGGTGCTCCAATCACTAATATTTTATCTCTAAAGTCATATTAATCTTAAGCAATCATTGAAGTCCTCTGAAGTTTTAGATAGATAAAACCTACTTTTTCTCAGAATAGTTGTAGATTTATAAGCTGTAGTAATTTGAAATAATTGGCAGTTATTAACACATTTATCTTGATTTCTTTTTAAGTTAGGTACCAAAAATGTATCCACATTTTAAAAATGAAGAACTTCTTCCTCTGTTTTTAAAAAGAAACGCACCATGTTATCTACAGCATTATGTAGTTCTCAAACCATTTTCCCATGTGTTATACCACTTTATCATTTTAACCTCACGCAACCCTTCTGAGGTATGCATGACAATATTTTCATTTTCATTGTCAGCCGGTCTTGTTAGGTCAGCCAGCAAACGCTAAGCGCATGCCCGCCGTGTGCTGGGCACCATGTGGGAGACTAGGCCGTGCGGACCGCCTAGCGGTGGAACTAAATGGAGCTGGGGTGTAAATCAGGACACAGCCGCTCAGGGATTTTAAGTGATTCGCCATAAGTCACAAGCCTAGTAAGTAACGGGATGAAAGCTGGGACCCAAATCTTTGTCCTTCTAATCCACTGGACTATCCTGTAAACAACCGTGGGCCCTTGTGAGGTATGAAGAGTAACTTTAAGTAAATTATCGCATTAGTAGCATTTTAAAAAATTGGAATCACACCTGTTACCATTGCTAGTTATTCCATGTGGTTAAAGTCTTTACGAGCATCCTCACACATACAAGATTTCAATTTTGGCAAGAAGAGCAAGACGGGACGCCTGCGTGGCTCAGTGGGTTAAGCCTCTGCCTTTGGCTCAGGTCATGATCCCAGGGTCCTGGGACTGAGCCCTGCATCAGACTCTCAGCGGGGAGCCTGCTTCCACCTCTCTCTCTGCCTGCCCCTCTGCCTACTTGTGATCTCTGTCAAGTAAATAAATAAAATCTTAAAAAAAAAAAAAAAAGAGCAAGACATTTTTAAAATTGGGGTCACTGTGAATCATTATTCTTATTGATTTTCAAATACCACCAATTTTAAAAATGCTTTCAAAATGGATTAGAGGTTGATTATCTTCTACAATTCTAATCCTCTTCTACAATAGCCAAATCCATTAAACTTTCAGCAGATGTTCAGCTAAACATCCAGACCTGTGCTCGATAATTCCACGAATTAATTCAATTTATTAAATATATGAAAATCTGTAGACTTCATACTGAAATTGGTTAAGCTTAATGCCATCCTAGTCAATGCTAGAGAGAAAAAAATGATTAAGTGGGGTGCCTGGGTAGCACAGTCAGTGAAGCATCGGAGTCTTGGTTTCAGTTGAGGTCACGATCTCAGGGTCTTGAGATGGAGCCCCGAGTTCATCTCCGCACTCAGCGGGGAGTCTGCTTCAGATTCTCTCTCTCCCTCTGGCCCTCACACTTGTCCTCTTTCTGTCTCTTACTCTCTCTCAAAAATAAGTTAGTAAATCTTTAAAAAAAGAAATAGTGGTTAGGTCACTTCCCTGTGAGAAAACTTAGAGAAACAGGTTATATATTACCCGCAGAAACAATATTGAACGGAAACTTTAAATTGGCTTTGCCTACACTTGCTAATACTATTCTTATGAGTTCTATTCCTTTCCATTGTTCCTACTAACACTAAGCTTACAGAAGCTAAAAAGTAGTAAAATGCGTGTTATGTAATACATTTATAGAGATGGTCAGCCCTGATAGTGATCAATTCCCATATCACTAAAATAGGTCAGGGAGGTCAAAGTAATTCTCTCCAAGGTAGGCATCTTCCTGTACAAGCCACCCTGACTTCCGCTGAGCTGAGGGATGTTGACACGGCCTAGAAAGTCACTCAGAGCAGCTCAGGATGGTGACTGGAAGCACAGACACCGGAGCCACGCCTGGGCTGGCTTTCTCCACGCATAAGGTAAGGTGGTTTGCCTTTGAAATTAGGAAACAGAACCGGTTTATCAGTTGTGTTTTATTTTTGAATGTGGGAGGGTGGGTGACCTGCAGAAGGAAAACATACTTGGAGACTACTATTCCTTTGAAAGGTGTTATGGGGATGGGGGGTGCCTGGGTGGCTCAGTGGATTAAGTCTCTGCCTTCAGCTCAGGTCTTGATCTCAGGGTCCTGGGATCGAGCCCCACATCGGGCTCTCTGCTTGGCGGGGAGCTTGCTTCCCTCTCTCTCTCTGCCTGCTGCTCTGCCTGCTTGTGATCTCTCTCTCTCTGTCAAATAAATAAATAAAATCTTTTTAAAAGAAAGAAAGTTATAATGGGGATGGGACAAGTGGCATTTTTGTATCATATCAAAATGCGATGGTACCATAACCATCAAAATGTTACTGAGACCCACTTCTATCCTAGAAGACTTCCGTTTTCTTATCATGTTGTTAAATTGTATCAACCACAACAGCTACATTTTAAAATCTGTAATTTTAATATTCTAATGCTTCACTTACTATGAAAAACTTGGCACATTTCTAGTTTGTCTATAGGTGAATGACAGAAAGTTTTTATATATATTCTATAGGTCAATAGGTTATTGATTTTAGGTAGCCACGCATCTCAGTTTATTTAGCATAGAGGCATTCTGGAAAGGACCGATGGGTTTAATTCCCCCACAGACCAATTAGCAGCTATTGTGTCTTAGCAATAATTCCCAGATTTAACCAGAACCAACCTTCTCCTGGCTTGTCAAGAATGTTACAAATCAGATGCCACTACAGTAAAAAATACTGTTAATAATATTGGATTGGTAACTGTAATTCTCCCTTTGAATTGGAGGAGATTTGCCTTTGTAGTTTAGTGCTATGAACTTTAATAGATTTGTAATTAAAATTTGGTACATTGATAGCTTAGATGATATTTTGTGTTTTTTATAAACCATTAAAAATAGTAATGACTGAAATATGTGACTTAGAAGAAACAGTAACAACACTATAAGTTTGCTTATAAATAAAATCTATGAAGATACTAGAGTTTGAAACTTTAGGATGAAAATACTTGATAATATTTAAACAGTTTTAAGTCTTTTCAGGAAGAGAGTTCAAAGCATGAATGACTTTTTCCTCACTATATGCATCTATAATTGTTGTAAGTATGAAGCATTTTTATTTGTGCTACTGTATATATTGTCTTCAGACATTTTAGATTATATTGATATCCATACTTACCACTAGGTGTCAGTAAAACTCTAAGGTAAAGTTAACTTGCCTCCAGCTTCACTTGATAACCATGAAGAGGCCTTGGGAGACAGAGTTGAGAAATACATGGTATTCCTTGGAGACTCTAGACTCACACTGAATATTTTATCTTTCCCTAAACTCATCTGCCAGCTCTGTAGGGATGCCAGTGGACTCCACCCTGTATCGCAGACCCTGAAAATGGTAATTTCAGAACGGACCTTAGCTGTCATATACCCAAGGCCTCTATCCAATACAGTATGGTTGACGATCATTTTAGTCCTCGTTTAATCACTAAGCATGGGGCTTTCACTTTATGAGAAGCTCTAGAATACCAATTCTATCTTACTTAATTTTGTCCCCCCAGGCCCAGGCTATATTAAATAAATGCTTAGTCAATTATATTGTTGGATATTTCTCACTTTTAGAAATGCATCTTCTTCTGAGTCAGAATGTCCCATTAATAGTCTATGCTTTTTTATCATAACCATGCCATTTGGTAGGAGTATGATGCAAGAAAACAATGATTTTATTGCATATCAGTGTTCTCCTACATTCCAATAAGTTTTTCCTTTCTTCAAAGTTTCTCTTCTTGGAATGAAGTATCACTACTCTTCCCAATTATTCCTCATATGGCGTAATTTCAGAGTTTCCTCACCCTCCATCCTAGTTACTGTTACCTTGAAACTCCTCTGTCTGTTCAGCATCATCTTAAACCCATTTCCCAGAATTAGGGAGACTACTATAGCTGTAATCTGACTCAGCAGGGAGTGCTGCGGGACTGCCCTCTCCCACGATGTGGACAGCACCAACTCACTTCCAAATTCCGATATCTAGAAACCTCATTTTTAAAACATAGGAGAAAAAAAGCCAAAATGATCCGTATGCAGTCACTATGTCACAAAGTCCACACACATTGCAGTGGATCATCTAAAGCTACTTTACAATATTGCTAACCAATTCAGCTATTTCATTATCAACTCCACAGCATATTGGAAGTAGCCTATTAACAAGGAAAGAGGGACTGCTCTGGGAAGACCCAAAGGCTAACTTTTATAAGAAAAAGGGAAAAAAGGGATAGCTCAAAAAGCACAGCATTCTGGATCCAAAGTTGAATGTTCCTCAGCATGCCCTGAGTACATCATTATATTACAGCACAGTACAGAGATTACTGTTTATGGAAAACCACTTCTGGAATGATGGAGACCACTGGAAATCTCCTTCATAAGGGCAAAGAGAACACAGGCAAGAATTGTCAAAAATCAACATTTAAGAACTCTGGAAATTAACCAAAAACTTAAGACAATGAAGAACATTTATTCAAGAAAAATGGCTGAATCTCAGTAAAAACACTAAACCTTGTGGCATTCTAATTTGCCCTTCAATTCACATCTCTTTCTTTCCAGTTTGTTGATAACCATGAAAACCAACAGACTTACACCCACAGTAACTGAGAAAACCAGCAGCCTATCAGCCGTTAAAATGGAACAAAACGGGCTTAGAGCTCCCCAAAAAGCCACATCCTCAGAAAATTGTCGATGTTTGACCTGTCTGGCAGCTCCCTAGAAAATTCCATTAACAGGGCTTATCTTTATTTGACCTGACTCAGAGCTTGCTCAGTGAGGAAAGTCCTAGCACAAGGCATTTGTAATTAAAAAAAAAAAAAAAAAAAAAAAATCAGCAGTTGTTTAACATTGCAGCTGCCTGAGGCAGAAGTACCTGTTGCAGCAAACAGCAAACTTGAAGTGGAAACCTGGGGAATGAGATGACCATAGAGAGATTTGAAAAGCTTCAATGTATTACTGAGAATATATATATGTAGGGTGCTTTGTAGGGCTGTGTGTATGCCCTGGAAAGGCCAAGAGGAGGCCCTAATTTCTCATCTCTGGCTGACCTTGAGGTTCTGCACAAGCAGGAGTTAAAAGCTAAGTATTGAGGGCATGTCTCAACCTACACAGAAGTCCCTTAGCAAAGGGTGAAAGCCTTACCGGTTCAGGGCATTGAAGGAAATCTCTGTCTAATCATTAGCAGACCAAGCTAACCAAGCAGAGACTTCAGAGGTAGCACACAGCAAAAAATCCAGATTTCAGAGAATTAATTCAGGAAGGCTATTAAAGAGACAAACAGCAACAACAATAAACAGCAACAACAACAAAAAATCCAGTTTGGAGGAGCAGAACACAAATCCGATATCCAGAGTTACCATATTTTCATTCTTTAAATTGTCCAAATGTCACAAAAAAAAAAAAAAAAAACAAAAATAAAAAAAAAAAAAGGAAAGTATTGCCCATGCAGAAGAAAAAAAGCACTGGATAGAAACTATTCTTAAGAAAGTCCAAATCTTGAACTTATTGGACAAGGCATTAATCAACTAGTGTAAGTATGTTCTAAGAACTAAAGGAAACCATGTCTAAAGAATTAAAGTATAAGAATGATGTCTTACCAAATAGTGGACACCAAGAGGTTAGAATACTTTAAAAAGAGGCAAATAGAAATTCTGGTATGGAAAATCTCAATAACTGAAATGAAAAATTCACTACAGAGTCAATAACAGACACGAGCTAGCAGAAGGGTCAATGAAATTGAAGTTAAGTCAATTGGAAGAATCCACTCTGAGGAACAGAAAGAAAAATGAATGAAGAGAAATGAACAGAGCCTCAGAGACATGTGAGACACCACAAATATACTAACAGACACATAATGGGAATCCCAGAAGAGGAAAAATAAAAGTACCGAAAGAACATTCGAAGAGGGATACCTGGGTGGCTCAGTTGGTTAAGCTGCTGCCAGGGCCCTGGGGTCAAGTCTGGCTTTGAGCTCCTTGCTCAGAGGGGAGCCTGCTTCTCTCTCTACCTCTGCCTCTGCCTGCCACTCTGTCTGCTTGTGCTCTCTCTCTGTGACGAATAAATAAAATCTTTAAAAAAAAAAAAAAATTCAAAGAAACCAGGGCTGAGAATGTCCTCAATTCGGTGAAAAATGTTAATATTTACATCCAAGAGACTCAATGAATTCCATGTGGGATAAACTCAAGAGATCCAAAATTACCAATTTGACCATAGTCAAATTGTTAGGAGACAGAAGCAGAGAGAATATTGAAATCAGTAAGACAAAAATAACTTATATACAAGTGCTCCTCAATAAGAGTAATAGCTCATTTCTCATCAGACACCATAGAGGGCAGGAAACAATGAGTATTTTCAAAGTACTACAAAAGAAAAGGCTGCCATTCAAAAAGTCCAACAAAACTGTTCTTAAAAATGAAGGAGGAGGGGTACCTGGGTGGCTCAGTGGGTTAAAGCCTCTGCATTTGGCTCATCAGGGTCCTGGGATAGAGCCCCGCCATCGGGCTCTCTGCTCAGCAGGGAGCCTGCTTCCCCCCCTCTCTCTCTGCCTGCCTCTCTGCCTACTTGTGATCTTTGTCTCTCAAATAAATAAATAAAATCTTTTAAAAAATAAAATAAAATTTTTTAAAAAAATGAAAGAGGAAATATAGGATGCCTGGGTGGCTCAGTCAGTTAAGTGCCTACCTGCAGCTCAGGTAATATATCTCAGGGTCCTGGGAATGAGCCCTGCACTGGGATCCTTGCTTGGCAGGGAGCCTGCTTCTTCCTCTGCCTGCTCTGCCTGCTCTCCCTGCTTGTGCTCTCTCTCTGACTCTGACAAATAAATATATAAAATCTCCTTTTAAAAAATGAAGGCGGAAATAGTCTGTATAGGCCTATATCTATTAAAGAAATTGAATCAATAATGATTAACTTAAATTCTACCAAACATGTAACAAAGAAATTATACCGTTCCCTACAATTTCTTCCAATGACAGAGGAAGGGGAATACTTCCTAATTCATTCTATGAGACTAACATTACTCTAACACCAAAACCACCCAGACCTTACAAGAAAACTATAGACCAGTATTTCTTATAAACCTAGTTGCAAAAAATCCACAACAAAATACTAGAAAATTGAGTACAACATGTATTTTAAAAAAGAATTATTCACCATGACCTCAGTGAGATTTAACTCAGGTATACAAAGTTAGTTTTTAACATATGAATATCAACTCATGGAATCCATGACATCAACAAGCTAAAAAAGAAAAATCACATGATTGTATCAATAGATGCAGGAAAAGATTTTGACATAATTCAATATATGCCGATTCATTATTTAAAACAAACAAACACACACACAACTCTCAGTAAACTAGGAACAGAGGAGAAACCTTCAACTTGAGGAATAAAAAGCCACAAACTAACATCAAAGTGAGAAACTAGAACCTTTCTCACAAAATCAGGCACAAAGCAATGATGTCCCCTATAACCATTCCTTTTCAATGTCATACGGGAAGTCCTAACTAATGCAATAAGAAGAAAAAAAAGGAAATGAAAGGTATACAGATTGGGGATGAAGAAATAAAACTGTCTCTCTTCACAGGTGACATGGTTATCTACGTAGGAAATCTGAGTCTGGACTTCTGGGGAAGATGACACAGGCTCACCTCATCTCACACATCAACTAGATAACACTCACACACGTATAAATAACCCCAAAAATGATCTGAAGACTGGCAGAATAAAGTCCACAAATAAATGTAGAGAAGACGATACAGTAAAGATGGTTAGAAAGGCAGAGAAGTGATCAGAAACTAAATGGTCTCACAGGACTATCCACAGGAGGGAGAGACGCCATGGGCCTGGAAAGAGGGGAGAAACAGACCCCCACACTGGGAAGCCCACATGGCGAAGATGAATCTCTATAACATTTGGCTTTGAAAACCAGAGGGACAGAATTTCATGAGTCCTAACAACCAGTAGGACTTAAAACCTGGAATTTTTTAAAAATCAGCAGGGTTGGCTCTGGAAAAGCCAGTAGGCAGAGGAAACTGAGTCCGTGCCCTTAAATAGATGGCACCACAAACAGTCCATGGAGATACAGCATGGAAGAAGGAGTCTGAAAAGCCATACAGGAAGGAGAGTATTTATTAATGTCAACATGTGTCCCAGAGGGGCATCAAGGAACAAAGGAACTGGCAAGCACCATTTCCTTCCCCTTCCCCCAAGTGTGAACACACAGCCACTTGCAGAAATTGCTACCTAACTGGCTAGCACTGCTGCCCATTCTCCCTGCCCAGTGCTTCCACTAACCCACCCCTCCAGATGGCCCACCTCAGACCCTGCGTTGCACAGCTCTGCCCAGAGTGTAATGGTGGCAAGCAAAGCTTGCTAGCACGAGGGCCCTGACACAACTCCCCAACTGTGCTTCCTCAAATCTACTCTCTCTGATGCACTCTTGGTCAAAGCCCAGGGCAGTGCCCCAGGACTGGCCATGCAAAAGCAGCTCCCACAGTGGCCAGCACCACTCCAAGTGACTCCTGCTCTGGGGTGAAGGAAAGATAATCATACCCAACACCAGTCAGATGGAGCCCCCAGCAGTGGGCTGGAGGCAGATATCTGGTCTGACTGCAGGTCTAACCCACCCATGAAAGCTGCTCAGGGAACAACAGAAGAAAAGTGTCCTACAATTTATAGAGCTACCGCATATTTAGCAAATGTCCAGTCTGACTCACCTCAAGCCCAAGGCAGTCCAAACTGACCAATTAACACCACAGGAACTGAACACTTCCCTGAACACAACTGTCTTTCCTAACACACAGAAACAGACACACAGAGTTAGACAAAATGAGGAGACAGAGGATTATGTCCCAAATGAAAGAAGAGGATAAAATCACAGGACAAGACCTAAGCACAATGGAGATAAGTAATATGCCTATTAAAGAATTTAACGTAGAGATCATAAAGATACTCACTGCATTCACAAAAAAAAAAAAAAAAAAAAAAAAAAAAAGTGGAGGACATCAGTGAAACCCTTAACAGTAAAATTAAAAAGAACCAATCAGAGATAAAGAACACAGTAAGTGAAATTAAAAATACACTAGATTGAATAAATAGTAGAGTAGATGAAGCAAAACAAATCAGTGGCCTGGAGGAGAGAGTAATGGAAAGTAAGCAAGCTGAGCAGGTGAAAGAAAAAAAAATTATGCAAAATGAGAATAGATTTAAAGAACTTAGTTAGACCATCAAGCATAATCACATTCACATTACAAGGATCCCAGAAGAAGAAGAGAAAGAAAAGGGCACAGAAAATTTGTTTGGAAAAAAATAATAATAATGATGCCTGGGTGACTCAGTTAAGTGTCTGCCTTCATCTTAGGTCATAATCCCAGGGTCCTGGGATCAAGCCCCACATCAGACTCCCTGCTCAGTGGAAAGCCTGCTTCTCCCTCTCCCACACCCCCTGCTTGTCTTCCTGCTCTCACTGTCTCTCTTTCTCTCTGTCAAATAAATCAATAAAATCTTTAAAAAAAAAAAAAAATAAAAGAGAAAGAAAAAAATAATAGCTGAAGAATTCCCAACTCTGTGGATGGAAACAGAAATCTAGATCCAAGAGGCACAGAAATCCCCCAAAAAAATCAACCCAAGGAGGTCCACACCATGACACATAGTAATTAAAATGGCAAAAAGTAGTGATAGAGAATTTTAAAAGCAACAAGAAAAGATAGGAGTTACATATAAGGGAAACCACAAAAGGCTATCAGCTGATTTTCAGCAGAAATTTTCCTGGCTAGAAAGAAGGCATGATATATTCAAAGTGCTGAAAGGAAAAAAATACATATATATATATATATATGCAGGCAAGCATACATACTCTATCTAGTAAGACCATCATTCAAAATAGAAGAAGAAATAATTTCCCAAACATTCCCAAAAATTACCACTAAACCAACCCTACAAGAAATGTTAAAGAGACTCTTTGAGTGAAAAGGAAAGATCATAAGCAAGAGTAAGGAAAGTAAGAAGCACAAAATCAATAAAAATAACCTATATCTGTAGAAATCAGTCAAGGAACTCACAAAACAAAAGGATATAAAATATAACACCATATATACAACACATGGGGAGGAGAGGAGTAAAGAATGGGTTTAAACGTAAGTAACTATCAACTTAATATAAACTGCTATACACAGAAGATGTGATATACAAACCAAATGGTAACTGTAAATCAAAAACCAATAATACAGAGCACCTGTGGGATCAGTCAGTTGAGCATCTGAGTCTTGATTTCAGTTCAGGTCCTGATCTCAGGGTTGAAGATAGAAGTCATTACATACATCTTTTCTAACCACAAGGTTACGAAATTAGAAGCCAATCAAAAGAAAAAAATCTGGAAAGAACACAAATACACAAAGGTTAAATAATGTGCTGCTAAACAATGAATGGGTCAACTAAGAAATTAACAAAGAAATAAAAAAATACATGGAGATGAATGAAAGTGAAAAGCCAACAGTCCAAAAACTTTGGGAAGCAGCAAATGCTGTTCTAAGAGGAAATGTTATAGCAATACAGATCTAACTCAAAAAGCAAGAAAAAAATGTCAAATAAACAATCGAACTTTATGCCTAAAGGAGCTAGAAAAAGAACAGACAAAACACAAAAACCAACAGAAGAAAGGAAATAATAAAGATTAGAGCAGAAATAAACAAAACAGAAACTAAAAAAAAAAATAAGATACCAATGAAACCAGAAGGTGATTCTTTAAAAAATCAACAAAATTGATAAAACTTTAGCCAAATTTGTCAAGAGGAAGAGAAAGAGATGACTCAAATAAACAAAATCAGAGGACAAATAACAACCAATGTCACAGAAATACAAAGGATAATGGAATATTATGAAAAAGTATATGCCAACAAATTGGACAATTTATAAGAAATGGATAAATTTCTAGAAACATATAACCTTCCAAAATTGAATCAGGAAGAAATAGAAAATTTGAACAGACTGATTACCAGCAATGAGATTGAAACAGTAATCAAAAAAACTCCCAACAAACAAAAGTCCAACACAAGATGACTTCACAGGTGAATTTTACCAACCATATAAAGAAGACTTAGCTATTCTTCTCAAACCATTCCAACAAATAAAAGAGAAAGGAAAATTTCCAAGTTCTTCCTATGAGGCCTGCATTACCTTGATACCAAAACCATATAAAGACACTACAAAGGTACCTGGGTGGTTCAGTCAGTTAAGTGTTCAACTCTTCATCTCAGCTCAGTTCTTGATCTCAGGGTCATGAGTTCAAGCTTCCCATGGGACTCCATGCTAGGCATAGAACCTACTTTAAAAAAAAAAAAAAAGACACTACCAAAAAAAAATTGTAGGTCAATATCTCTAATGAACACAGATGCAAAAATCCTCAACAAAACATTAGCAAACTGGATCCAACAATACATATAAAAACTCATTCACCATAATTAAGTGGGATTTATTCCAGGATGCAAGGATGGTTCAATATTTGCAAATCAGGGCACCTGGGTGGCTCAGTGGGTTAAGCCGCTGCCTTCGGCTCAGGTCATGATCTCAGGGTCCTGGGATCGAGTCCCGCATCGGGCTCTCTGCTCAGCAGGGAGCCTGCTTCCTCCTCTCTCTCTCTCTGCCTGCCTCTCTGCCTACTTGTGATCTCTCTCTGTCAAATAAATAAATAAAATCTTTTAAAAAAAAATAAAAAAAAAATATTTGCAAATCAATCAATGTGATACATCACACTGATAACAGAAAGGATAAAAACCATATGATTGTTTCAATAGATGCCAAAAAAGCATTTGATGAAGTGCATCCACTCATGATAAAAACCCTCAACAAAACAGGTTTAAAGGGAACATACCTCACCGTAATAAAGGCCATGTATGAAAACCCCACTGCTAACATCATACTCAATGGCAAAAAACTGAACATTGTCCCCTTAAGATCAGAAATAAGACAAAGATGTCCACTCTCACCAGTTTTATTCAACATAGGACTGGAAGTCTTGGGCATGGCAATCAGATAAGGAAAAGGAATGAGAGGCATCCAAATTGGTAAGGAACAAATAAAACTTTCACTATTTGCAGATGACATGATAATATATGTAGAAAATATAAAAGATTCCACAAAAAAATTACAAGAACTGATTAACAAATTCTGTAAGATCATAGGATACAAAGTCAATGTACAGAAATCCTTTGAATTCCTGTTACTAATGAAGCAACAGAAAAAGAACTTAAATTATATAATTAAGCCATTAAAAAGAATAAATTTTCCCATTTGTAGCAATATGGATAGAACTAGAGAATATAATATTAAGTGAAATAAGTCAGTCAGAGAAAGAAATACATGATTTCAGTCACATGTGGAGTTTGAATAACAAAACTCAGAAAATTAAAAATAGAGATAGCCTATGACCCAGAAAATGCACTACCGGGTATTTGCTCCAAAGATACAGATGTAGTGAAAAGAAGCACATGCACCCCAATGTTCCTAGCAGCAAGGTCCACAATAGCCAAACTGTGGAAAGAGCTGAGATGCCCTTCAGCAGATGAATGGATAAAGAAGTTGTGGTCCATATACACAATGGAATATTACTCAGCCATCAGAAAGAAGGAATACTTAACTTTGGCATCAACATGGATGGGACTGGAGGAGATTATGCTGAGTGAAATAAGCAAAGAGAGTCAATCATCATATGGTTTCACGTACTTATGAAACATAAGGAATAGCATGAAGGACATTAGGAGAAGGAAGGGAAAAGGAAGGGGGTGTGGAATCAGAGGGGGAGATGAACTACGAGAGACTGTGGACTCTGAGAAACAAAGTGAGGGTTTGGTGGTGGGCGTTGGGATATGGTTTGGTCCAGTGATAGGTATTGGAGGGCACATAGTCCTTGGAGCACTGGGTGTTATACATAAACAATGAATCTTAGAACACACCAAAATCTAATGATGTACTGTATGATGATTAACATAACATAATAAAATTTATAAACTTTACTTTTTTAAGATTTTATTCATTTATTTGACAGAGAGAGATCACAAGCAGACAGAGAGGGAGGCATAGAGAGAGGGGAAAGCAGGCTCTCTGCTGAGCAGAGAGCCCGATGCAGGACTCAATCCCAGGACCCTGGGATCATGACCTGAGCTGAAGGCAGAGGCTTAACCCACTGAGCCACCCACGTGCCCCAAAATTTAAAAATTTTTTAAAAACACAGATGAACAAAGGAAAAAGAGAGAGAGAGACAACCAAAGAAATACTCTTAACTCTAGAGAACAAACTGATGGCTACCAGAGGGGAAGTGAGGGGAGGGGGATGGGCAAAATAACTGATGGGTATTAAACAGTACACTTATCTTGATGAGCACTGAGTAAGGTACAGACTTGTTGAATCATTGTATTGTATACCTGAAACTAATATAACAAAGTATGTTAACTATACCAGAATTAAAATTTAAGACTTATTAAAAAATTAAATTTTTAAAAAGAAAGAAAAATCTGAGTCCCCCCAAATTTCTGAAAATTAATAACTGACTATAGCAAGGTTGCAAGGTAAAAGGTTAATGTATAAAGGTCAATTATTTTTCTATATTCCAGCAATTAACAAGCGGAATTTGAAATTAAAAACACAATACCCTTTATATTAGACCCCCAAAATGAAATACTTAGGTAAAAATATAACAAAATATGTACAAGAACTATATGAGGGAAACCACAAAAGTCTGATGAATAAAATCAAAGAAGAAATAAATTAATGGGGAGACATTCCACGTTGATGGATAGGAAGGCTCAATATTGTTAAGATGTCCATTCTTTCCAAATTGATCTACAGATGTAATAAAATCCGAATCACAATCCCAGCAAATTATTTTGTGGATATCAATAAACTGATTCTAAAGTTTATATGAAAAGGGAAAATACCTATAGTGACAACACAATTTTAAAAGCTGAGAACAAAGTGCCCAACTTCAAGACTTTCTATAAAGTTATAGTAATGTGGTAATAACAACAGAATTGACAACAGATCAATGGAGCAGAACAGAGAACCCAGAAATAAACCCATGTACGTATAGTCAACTGACCCAGCAAAGAGCAAGGGCGGTATAATGGAGAAACAGTAGCCTTTTTAGCAAATGGTGCTGGAACAACTGGACATCCACATGAAAAAAATGAATCTAGACACAGACACTACACTCTTCAACTTAAAATGGATCAAGACTTAAATGTAAGATGTGAAACTATAAAACTTTCTTATAACATGAGAAAACCTAGTTGATCTTATGTTTGGCAATGACTTTTTTTTTTAAGATTTTATTTATTTATTTGAGAGAGAGACATTGAGAGAACAAGTGGGAGGAGGGGCAGAGGGAGGGGCAGTGGGAGAAACAGACTCCCCATGGAGCAGGGAGCCCAGTGAGGGGCTCAATCCCAAGACCTGAGATCATGACCTGAGCCAAAAGCAGATGCTTAACCAACTGAGCCAACCAGGTGCCCTGGTGATGAGATTTTAATACAACACCAATGGCATAATCCATGAAAGAAAGAATGATAAGCTGGACTTCATTAAATTTAATTATTTCTGCTCTGCAAAAGGCACTGTCAAGAGAATGAAAAAAAAAGCCACAGACTGGGAGAAAATCCTTGCAAAAGACATATCTGATAAAAGACTATTATCCAAAATATACAAAGCACTCTTAAAACTCAATAAGAAAACAACCTGATTTTTAAAGTAGGCCAAAGACCTGAACAGACATTCCTCCCAAAGGAGACATATAGATGCCAAATAAGCATATGGAAAGGTGTTCCTCATCATATGTCATCAGAGAAATGGAAATTAAAACACCAATGAGATACCACTGCACACTGACTAGAATGGCCGAAATCCAGAACACTGAAAAAACCAAATGCTGACAAGGATGTGGAGCAACAGGAACTCTCTTTCACTGCTGGTGGGCATGCAAAATGGTGCAGCTAATTTGGAAAACAGTTTGATGGTTTTTTACAAAACTAAACATTCTCTTAATATATGACCCAGCAATTGCACTCCTTGATATTAACCCAAAGGTGTTTAAAACTTAGCCTCAGGCAAAAACCTGAACACAGATGTGTATAGAAGCTTTGATTGACAAATTGGAAGCAAACAAGACATCCCTCAGTAGGTGAATGGATAAATAAACCGGTAGATTTAATTTGCTTTGCATTTCCCATCTTATTTGGTATCGTTTATAAACAGTACTTAGAGTGCAACCATTGACTTAACAATGTCCTACTATTCGTCGTTAAGGAATTTTAGGCTCTAAATACATACAATGCTAATTGCTTTCCAGAAAGACTGGACTAGCTTTTTACCCTCCCATCAAGGCCAGTGGAATCTGGATAAGTTATATTTTTGCCTTCTTGTGAAAAATATGCTAAACAACAAATAGGAATTTCCCCCTCCAGTAATGACAGAGTTAAGACTTGACTGGAAGACTTCCCCCAGAAAAGAAGTATAAGCCATGGACATGACCCAAAAAGCAAATACCTCAGTGAGGAGAAGAGGGGAGCTGTTGCAGGGAAGTTCCCAGGAAAGTTGGTGGCTTCTATTTCAGGACTCAATGTAGTCCCCTCGGAGTACACAGTTTTGGAGGAGCCGCTAACTGAAAACAGCAGTCTCTTTGGCCAGAAGAGCCTAAGACAATGGAATCGCGGCCATTGAATAGAATGGAGGAAGATTGAAAGGGAAAAAGCAGAAGAGGGTTTCACCAAAGTGCCCACCCACATGTCTGGGTGACCCCAAGTCGAGCATGTGGGAATCAAACGCAGCAGCATATCTAAAGATGAAATATCCAAACTGATCCTGGAGCGGTCACCCAAAAAAATAGATTTTGCAATTCAAGCAGACAAGATCATTGCCTGCCGAAACAAGAGAAACAATGATTGTGAGAGAAAAATAACAGAATCTAGAATTTCCACAATTTAACATCTATTATGTACAGGCTACAATAAAAAAAAATAGCCGAATTATATGAAGAACCAAGAAAATGACACATTCTCAAAAGAGATGAAAATCAACAGAGTCCAATGCCAGGATGTTCCAGATCCTGGGCGTAGTGGACAATGATTCCAAACAGCTATTATAAATCTCAATGGGGGCACCTGGGTGGCTCAGTCAGTTAAGCATCTGCCTTCAGCTCAGGTCATGATCCCAGGGTCCTGGGATAGAGCCCTCCATGCGACTCCCTACTCAGCAGGGAACCTGCTTCTCCTGCTGCTGCTTCCCCTGCTTGTGCTTTCTATTTGTGAAGAAAGTAAATAAATAATCTTAAAAAAAAATAAATAGAGAGAGAGAGAGAAAGAACTCTCCTCAATGAAGTCAAGTAAAATGCTTTCAGTGAGTATTAAAGAAGAAATCCTGGCAGAGAAATAAAAATGATTAAAGAAAGAACCAGATAAAATTCTAGAACTGAAAAATAATAGTATCTGAGATTTAAAAATCATTGGATTGACTTATTAGACAAAGGGAGATGGCAGAGGAAAAAGTAAGCGTCCTTGAAAAGAGATCAATAAAAATTGTTCAGTGTCCCTCAGTTCCTCAGAAGAACAGAGGAAAAGAAAGAAAAACACAAGATGGTGAATGAACACCAAGCAGTATAAACAGGAAAAATCTTTCACCACAACGCTTAGATAGTCCAGCTGTTGAAGGCCAAAAATAAAAATAGCAACTCTTGAGAGCGGTAAGAGGAAAAAAACACGTTACATCCTAGGGAGCAGTGATCTACTTAACAAGTGAATCCAGCTCAGAAACTATCCAGGCCCGAAGAGTATGGACCAACATTTTTAAAGTGTGAAAATAGCAATCAACCTGAAATTCTACATCCTTCAAGAATGAAAATGAAACAAAGACAGTTTCAGATGAAAGAAGACTGAGAATTCATCACCAAGAAACCTACCTTACTGCAAACGCTAACGTTTCAGGCTAAAAGGAAATGATGCCAGAGAGGAAGTTGGATCCTCAAAAATAGTAAGAAGCATGAGAAGGAATAAATTATCTGGGGACATGAAAACACGGGTTTCTCCTCTCCACTCTTTCCCCTTTTAAATTCTTAAAAATCAAAGTTGTTTAAAGGAAAAATTATAAAAATAATTTTGTTTTTGATAATCCAAAATTAAGTGTTATTTACTCAGCAAATGAGCATCTATGTGGACAAAGGACATAGTTCCCGTGAGCAGGCACCATACCAAGCCTTTTCCGTGCACCCATTTCATTTGCCCCAGTAGTCCTGTAAGATAGGAATCCCCTTTTACGTGTGAGGAAACGGAGTGTGTGAGGACCCGGGGACATGCTCAGCAGAGCCGGTTCCTGATCCCAATTCTGTCTGATCCTCAAGCCCCAGCTCTCAACGACTTCCACCCTCCTGCCTCTGGAAGAACCAGTCCGTCTAGTCTAGAAGATGTGAGGCACACCTGGAAATGCCCTGTGAAGAGTCAGGAAAGACATAGAGAGAAGAGCCTGCGGTGTTAGCCCGAGGAGAGACTGGAGAGAAACGGGGAAAACCTCAGTGAGGAAAGGGGGATTTTAATAAGCCTTGAACAGTGGTTAAGGTTTGTCCTGGCATTCAAGTAGGAATAAGCAAATCATTTTGGGGAGGGAGCATGGAGTTAGTAACCCTATCAGACTGACACCAATATTTCATGCTGGAAACCGGTATAAATTTGGTTTAGAAGGGGCTCCTGGGTGGCTCAGTGGGTTAAGCCTCTCCTTTGGCTCAGGTCATGGTCTCAGGGTGCTGGGATGGAGCCCCGAATCAGGCTCTCTGCTCAGCAGGGAGCCTGCTTTGCTCCTCTCTCTGCCTGCCTCTCTGCCTACTTGTGATCTCTGTGTGTGTGTGTGTGTGTGTGTGTCAAATAAACAGATAAAATCTTTTTAAGAAAGAAAAGGAAGGAAGGAAGAAATAAATAAATAAATAGGTTTAGAAAAGGGAAATGGAGCCAGACTAGAAAATCCGGGCTAATTTGCGACAACATGGATGGAACTAGAGCGTATCATGCTGAGCGAAATAAGTCAATCGGAGAAAGACAACGATCATATGATCTCCCTGATATGAGGAAGTAGAGATGCAACGTGGGGGGTTTGGGGGCAGGAGAAGACTAAATGAAACAAGATGGGCTCAGGAGGGAGACAAACCATAAGAGACTCTTAATGTCACAAAACAAACTGAGGGTTGGCGGGGGAGGGTGGTGGGGTTATAGACATTGGGGAGGGTGTGTGCTATGGTGAGTGCTGGGAAGTGTGTAAAAGTGGCGATTCACAGACCTGTACCCCTGAGGCTAATAATACATTATATGCTTATAAATTAATTTTTTAATTAAAAGAAAGATTAAATCCACCAAAAAATTAAGAAAGAAAAAAAAAAAGAAAATCCAGGCTACAAGGTAGGGTATAGCCACGTATATATGCGCGCGCACGTACTGGTGTGTGTGCATGTGGGTTTCGTATTAGAAGTCCTTTTCCGAAGCCCAGATGTCTCGCTCCTTACAGCCCCTCCCCTTTCCTTCACATCCTCTTCTGGATGCACGTGCCCTCCCGTTCCCACCTCCTGCGGGCTCCTCAGTCCATGGAAATCTGGATTTTGTCTTCACCGCCCCCTGCAATGGGTCACACTGAAGTCTCCAGTGGGCTCTCAAGTTTCAGATCCAGAGCGCGTGTCTCCCTGACTGCCACAGTCATTCAAGTTCCTACCACCCCAGTGGGAAGCGGAAGTTCCCGTTTCTCAGATTCTCTGCTTGGGTCGGCTTCCTGTGTTCTTCCTTTCTCTTAAGCCGGGGTTCTTGCGGGTTCTGGTCTCTCATGGTTCACGTAGCCTGACTCCTCCCCCAGCCTTACCTCCCCCGTCAGCACCCAGGACTTCAGCCTGCCTAGATTCTGATGAGACCCCAGTTCTGAGCTCCCCGACTATAGCTGGAGGACTCTGTCCAGAGCTAGGGGGAAGCTGAGATTTTCTCTACTTTCTGCCGGTTTCAGGAATGTGATAAAAGACACAGAGATCAAGGGCAGTACATTAGTCACAGCGACGGCTGTCCCCAAAGCATCAGCATTTTTGTGCTGGCTCCTAGAACTCCAGTTCCCACCTGGCAAACGTCGAAGGCCAGGTGAGCCTTGGACATGCAACGGATTGCCTTAGAGGAGAGGAACCCCGAGCTTGAAGATGCAAGTCTTTCCCTTTCTTCACTCCAGAGGGAGATGCTATCTTTTTCTTCAAAAGTTGTTCAAATTTCTTCAGGTTGTTTGCTACACAAACATGCCTGAAAACATAGTCTGAAAGGAAGGGCAGTCAGTGCCGTGCTCTCAAGATGTGCAGAAACTCAAGAGATGCGTGGAGAATGGTTTCTCAACAAGGTCCATTTCTCTATCCCAGTGGTCCCTTAAGTACGGTGCACAGTGAAACCAAATTCACTGTCATCTTCCAAACCAGTGCCTTTCTGACTTCCCTACATTGGGTTAATGGTACTGCAGTGATTTCCTTACTTCTATACATCAGTAGAGGCTGAAAGCCGAAAAAATACTTACAAAATAAACCCAAAAATCTCCGCGGCTTAAACACAACGAAACTTTACATCACTCCTTTGCAAAACCCAGTTCAGATGTTCCTGGGAAAATGACTCTCCTAGGCAGCTCCCTTCCAAAAAATAAATGAAGTCCGCAGCCTCCTCCTGTCTTACGGCTCTTCCATTTTGTGGCTTCAGAGCCCCTTGGCATAATCCCCTGAGCAGTGGTTCAACCGGGTAGGATCCCTTCTCTTACCACCTTCTTCTGGAGCCTTGCAACGGCCTGCCTCGCCTCACATCCCATCACTTCCGCTGCAGAAATCCATCAAAACTCCTGTCTGATGGTGTCATTTGTCCCCTGAAAATCCTTCACTGTCTTACCATTTTGTGCAAAGTAGAAAGTCCAAAGTCCTTAACAGAACATAAAGGCTCTCTTTGATCTGGCCGCTTCCTGTCTTTCCGGCCTCACTGCCAGGGTGATCCCACACGCACCCTCTGTTCTTACCACACTGAATGACTAACAGTTCCCTGAGTTGTAGGTGCTCGGCTCTACTTCCTGACGTTGGCACCTGTTGCTTCTCTTGCCCATAGTCATCCCTTCCACCCTCTGCCCGCTCCCCACACACACCCCCCACCCCTGCCACACACGGGTCGTTTGCCTGCGTAGCAAACTTCTCATCCTTATATACTTAAATGCTCCCTGGGAGCGTCCCTTCGTTAGGGCTCCAGCCTCCGGCACCACATAGACCACGCCTGAAGAACACTTGGGGGAGGAAAACTTAGAGACAGAAGTAACAGCGCCTAGACCTTCCCCATTCCGCACCACGACCTGGGAGGGCTTGCGGGGACTAAGCAGAGCTGGCATTAGCCTCTAAGAGAAGACACTCAGCCTGGCGTTATTTCGTGCATATGAGCAGCTGCCCGGGTGTGTAAGTACTAGGCCCTCCCCTGGCATGAGCCGAGTCTGGGGCCCACGTCCTGCAGGGCCTTCCAGCCGGGGTCTGTGGCTCGGCCTTCTATCAGGACTGTCCTGCCTTAAGCATTCAGCGGTAGCCAATTTCTGTGGAACAGAGTCCAGATTCCAGTGGGCCATTCCACAGGAAGCCAGCTCCGTCTCCGGGAGGCCAGTCTTCAACGATGAGTCCTGGACCAGTGGACCTCACCTCTCAGTTCACCTCCCTAAACTCAAAGGGCACCTCATCCCATCAGTATGTCACCACCATTTCAACCACAGGGACTGAGTCCGGTCTCGACATCACTCCCGGGAGGCACTGCAGGACAGACCACAGGCCATCAGATCCAGACCCAGCCGCAGAAAAAGTCACGGGGTCAGAGCTGGCTAACTGGGAGCAGCTGCACAGAGCCCACCACTTCTAGGGGCTCCGAACTGGATGTGACGCTCTGCTATCCCTGTCTGGAAATTTTTAGGGTTTTGAACAGGGCCCCACGTTTCCATTTTGCACTAGGCCCACAAATTAATGTAGCCAAGCCTGGCCGGCTGTTCCCCGGGGTATCTTAAACAGCCAACCTCCCCACTCTGTATGAAGGACACCGATTTTCCTGCCTCACCACTGGTGTTGGCCGTCGCTGACACGACATGTGGGCGAGCAGACAGTCACACGCTAAGCGCGCCAACGGCAAGTTTGGAGCGATCCTGTTGTCTAGAATCACCCCCGTCCCCAGAGGCAGGCCAGTCGCTGGATCTGTGTGGTCTGGGAAGTCTCGCCTGCTCTTTTGCCAACTGTAGCTAACAGACCGGTATTGTCGTCAGCTCCACTACCCCATCCAAGAATGAGGTCACTTGAGAAACCGTAGTGCCTCCTATATCCCACCGGAATATCCCGCCACGGCAGGAAGTTTGCTCGCTCCCACGGGGCCAGGGGACGGCCATCTGGACAGTGCCGTGTATAATCACAGGGACCGGTCAGTGGCCGCTCTCCCCAGCCACAGGCACGGCAATGCCAGGAGGACAGGCTCCCCACAATCTGCAGCATCGCCCTCAAGCCCCCTCCGATGGCATTTCTTGTCGTCCTGGCAGGACAAGGATGGCCGCTTGGTCCCAGAGCCGAAAGCCCATGGCCGGCAGTTGGTCTCACTTCACCATTAGCCACTGTCACATGGGGTTAGCACTGTTAGTGAGCCCGTTCCTACCACTAGTTTTGGTCTGTGAGGCCGAAGATGTGCTTTGCATTCGAATCCCCAGTAGCCACACGGCGGGCAGCAGCCGGTGTCCCTTCTACAGTCTGTATTGGCCAGATGGTGCCAGCCCTGGGCTGAAGGTTAACTGAGCTACGACATCAAACTCACTTCGTTCCACTGTCTTCCACTGACCCTTCATTTGCAGGACTCGTGCTTAAAGCTCACATCAACTCATCGGTCACATTTTTAACGATCAGTGGCTGCCCGAACGACCCACGCCTTGTTCGCTTGCGTCCAGCTAGGACTGTTTTTGTGTCAACCTGT
Source organism: Mustela nigripes (assembly GCF_022355385.1). NCBI lineage: Eukaryota > Metazoa > Chordata > Mammalia > Carnivora > Mustelidae > Mustela > Mustela nigripes. The sequence continues at coordinate 141,351,776 of NC_081561.1, read as the reverse complement.
TCTTCATGCCTTTCCCACGGCTTTGGTTTTTCCTGAGTTTCTAATATTCGGGTATGTGTTTTATAAGCCGAATCAACAAGATACATTATTTCAGATGCTGTTACTAACATCACCTAAAAAAATTCCTTTCAAAGTAAGTTTGTCAAATCGGTGAACCCATGCTTTATTTCTCTTAGTTACCTTGTTGGATAAAACTAAGTTATTCAGAGCTTTGCAGGCCAACTTATAAAACAGCGCTTGGTCTAGTTTCTGTAATAGAGTCACGCAGCGGGACAGCAAACAGGACTCAGTTCTCGGAGCTTAGGTGCAGACCTAAAGGCCAAGAAGAATGCGGCAGGCGGCGGTGGCTTCCCTCGGAGAAAGGCATCCACGGGCGGCCCCAGGAGAGGCTGCCAGGCTTCGCCCTCTGAGACTTGTCAGGGAGTTGAGACTCCTGGGAGGGCGTGTTTGGGAGTCCTTGGTGTGCTGTGCAGGGTTGGGGCAGGGGAAAGGCTTCCTGCAGACCACTCACGAGTGTGACCAGTATTCCTCGGAGCTGGAGTTCGTGGTCCTGAAGGGTTTATTGCAAACTGGGAAGAAGTATGGCCAAACAATAAAGAATGGATTTATACACCATGTCGGAAGTGGCGAGCTCCTGTAGCAAGAGCATTGAGAGCCCTTGGGACAGTCTAGGACAGGACCCACCATTCCTCATGTTGCTACCAGCCCCCTGGCCCAGAGCCTGCTGACTTGGGGCACCTCAAAGCCAAAATGCCAGCCACAGCTCAGCCCTGGTACACCAGGCAGCCCGCAGCAGCAAGCACCCAGCACAGCTGACCCTTGAACAACGTGCAGATTCGGGGGGCCAACTCCTCCGCCAATCAAAAATCATGTATAACTTTGGTTTCTTTAAAAGATTTTATTTATTTGTTTGAGAGAGAGAGAGAGAGAGAGCAAGAGAGAGTATGAGCAGAGGTGGGGGTGGGCAGGAAGAGGGAGAAGCAGATTCCCCACTGAGCAGAGACCCCCCCCCCCAACACAAGACCCAATCCCAGGACCCTGAGATCATGACCTGAGCCAAAGGCAGACACTTAAGCAACTAAGACACCCAGGCGCCCCTCCGTGCATAACTTTGATTCCCTAAAAATTTAACTACTAATAGCCCAATGCTGAGCAGAAGCCAAAAACAGAAACCATCAATTAACACATACTTTGTGTGTTTATGTATTAAATACTGTATTCTTGCAATAAAGTAAACTAGAGAAAATATTATAAAATCAGACAGAAATGCCCTTTATGGTACTGTACCATATTGGAAAAAACCCGTGCATACGTGGCCCTGGATGGCAGAAACCCACGCAGGCGGTCCTTCCCCAACTAGCCCTGAGCCCGCTCAGTGCACACCGTTTAATGAGTGTTGCTTCAAAGGAAACATAGCCAGCTACCTCACAGGATCTTTGAGGAATTCTGGAAAGTTCTCCTTGAGAGGAAAAGCCCAGATCGTCCACCCAGTGTCCAGAGGGGCCTGATAGCCCACCACAGCCACATGCCTTGGTGGGTTCCCCCTCCAGGCCTCTGAGCCTCCAAAGAGTCAGAAACAGATGTTCATAGCAAGTTGGGGAGAGGCCGTCACAACCCCCCCTAGCTCCTGGCCACCCCACTGCAGACCACCAGACCTGAAGCTGGCTGAGTCACGGGAGGGCAGAAGCTTCCAACAAGATCACAGTCTGGAGTTTTCACTGCTGAACTGCATTAGACTCACTTGATATTAGACAGGGGGGTCTAAGTACCTTAAGTGAGACCAGAAAAGGGGCGCCTGGGTGGCTCAGTCGGTTAAGCATCCAACTCTTAATTTCCGCTCAGGTCATGATCTCAGGGTGATGAGATCGAGCCCTGAGTCAGGCTTCATACTCAGCAGGGAGTCTGCTGGAGATTCTCCCTCTGTCCCTCTCCCCAACACACCCACACGCGTGCTCACTCTCTCGCTTTCTCTAAAATAAAATCTCTAAATCTCTATATATCTCTAAAATAAATAAATAAATCTTTAAAAAAAAAAAAAGTGACCAGAAAAGCCATAGAGTCTGCCCAAGATTTTGTCCGAAAAACAAGGAGAAACAGGTCCACAGAGTGGCCTTAACAACCCAGAGCTCCCCAGGCTCTCTTGCTCCATAACCTGGTTACAGGGCGGTGAGCCGGGGAGATGCATTCATTAAATGCTCTGCAGACATGGCCACCCTATCTAGTTTCTTTTGTTTCATTACACAACTGCTTATCTTTCTCTGAACAGAACACAAAGGAAATGCAAACATACATGTTTAGAGAACACTGAGTTTCTAAACACACACACCACCCAGGTGCCGTCTTGCTGTCGTAAATTGTTGTTCCAGCAGGGCCCCTAAATTGTGGGTGAAAAACTACTATAATCGGTCGACTTCACATCTTTTATCCTCATTTCTTTGAGGAAAAGTCCTTCGAGGTTTAGAAGCTTCCCAAAATGACAGGAATCTACAGCATTTCGCACAATGCTGAATTGAATCAATTTAGTGGAGCGTTCTTGCTATTTAGCTTCAGAGAGCTCTGTCTGGTTATCTCGTTTTTAAAAATCCATCAGAAAATGAGAATGGAGTTTTTATACATAGAAATATAAATATAAAACTAGTAAATATAAACTAGTAAAACTAAAAGGCTTTCCTGGGGCTCCTGGGTGGCTCAGTCGGTTAAGTGTCTGCCTTCAGCTCAGGTCATGATCCCGGGGTCTTGGTTTGAGCCCCACATCAGGCTCCCTGCTCTGCGCCTCTCTCCCTTTTCTTCCTCTGCGCCTCTCTCCCTCTCAAGTAAATAAATAAAATCCTTATTTAAGAAAAAGCAGGGGGCTCCTGGGGGGCTCAGTGGGTTAAAGCCTCTGCCTTCGGTCAGGTCATGTTCTTCAGGGTCCTCGGATCGAGCCCCACATCGGGCTCTCTGCTTGGCAGGGAGCTTGCTTCCCCCTCTCTCTCTCTTTGCCTACTTGTGATTTCTGTCTGTCAAATAAATTTAAAAACCTTTCAATATAAATAAATAAATAAATAAGTGACAGCAGCTTTAAAAAAAATTCAGGTTCCCATTTTTCAATTAATATAAACAAAATATCCGTGAAATGACTCCTCTACTTCTGATCATCTAAAAATCAAAACAAAAACAAACAAAGAACTCATTCCTTCTATTTAGGAAAACAAAAAAATTTAATGGCAAATAAAAGGTATTGGGGTGCCTGGGTGGCTCAGTGGGTTAAAGCCTCTGACTTCGGCTCAGGTCATGACCTCAGGGTCCTGGGATCGAGCCCCGCGTCGGGCTCTCTGCTCAGCAGGGAGCCTGCTTCCTCCTCTCTCTCTCTCTGCCTCCCTGCCTACTTGTGATCTCTCTCTGTCCAGTAAATAAATAAAATCTTTAAAAAAAAAAAAAAGATATTGAGAGCACCTTAAGAACAAATGAAACAAAGGACTCATAATTCCACAAATTTGGTGTTTCTAATACTTTCCACTTCTTGTGTACCTGCTAAATCATTCCTGACGAAAATCACAAATCAGTGAAATCTGTTTATATGGCATACCTAGTATGAATTATACAATAAATAATTTTAGTAGAAGATCTAGAGATTACAGTGACCTAAATGCTTCAAGAGCATTTACATCTAGGGGCGGCTGGCGGGCTTAGTCGGTAGAGGGTGAGACTCTGGATTTTGGGGTTGTAGATCTGAGCTACATGTTGGATGGAGACATTACTTAAAATAAAATCTTTAAAAAATATATCATTCATAGGTAAAGTGTTGGTCATTACTTATTATCCTTCATATAAGTGTACATTTCTTTCTATTGGGGGTGCGTGTGGGCTAACAGATCTCCACTGGACTCCCTCAGCTGAGCCGCTCTTTCTAAATTGAAAAGAGGGTCCCATGGAAAATAACGCCATTTGGTCTTCGTTCCAGATTTCTTCAATGAGATCACTGACTTAGGTTAAATATGATTTTTTTTTTTTTTATCTATTATGTATATCTTCACAGGAGACCTACTTTATCCAAGATCATTCTTCATCCTTTGCATCAGGAAGATTTTGACCACAACAGTTTGCATAATCTATTTTTTTTGGTTGGGGGAAGAAGCATCAAACAAAAACGTGAAGACTTCTGTTTTGTGGCTGATTTCTCCACTCAATCTATAGATTTGATTATTCACAAAACCCTTTCCTTAGTTCTGTTGTTTTCATTTGTGAGTCAGAAAAAAAACATAAACCACTATCTACTCTTTCCAAAATAAAGGAAGGACAACATAAAAAGATAGCTTTCAATAAGAAAACGCTAAAATCGGGCGCCTGGGTGGCTCAGTGGGTTAAGCCGCTGCCTTCGGCTCAGGTCATGATCTCAGGGTCCTGGGATCGAGGCCCGCATCAGGCTCTCTGCTCAGCAGGGAGCCTGCTTCCCTCTCTCTCTTTGCCTGCCTCTCTGTCTACTTGTGATCTCTCTCTGTCAAATAAATAAATAAAAATCTTTAAAAAAAAAAAAAAAAGAAAACGCTAAAATCTTGCCCATCACACCGATGGCATCTTGTGAAAAGGGCGGTTGAGGTGGTCTCTGCTGCACATTTGAAGGAAGAGCCCAGAGGATACACCTATCACATCTGCACCACGGGGAGAAAACACCATTTAGTCTTTATACTTTGTCACTTATTTCCTCCATGAATATTTATTTAGTGCCTATCGTGTATCGGGCTCTGTTTTTGTGGCTAGGAACATGGTGGTGAACGAACACATAAAGTTGCTGCCCTGACTTTTGCATCTCCTGGAAACAAATAAATAAAACCCAGCCCTCCTCGGTTAGCAAACACCCTCAGCCACAGTACGAGTGTGATGAAATACACCTAAACATACTTTTTTAAACACTTTTTTCAGTGAACACTGTGATTGAATTACTCGGGGGTGGGGTGGGGCCTGGGGATCATATTTTTTAAAAGCTCCTTAAGGAGTGCCTGGGTGGCTCAGTCAGTTAAGTGTCTTCCTTTGGCTCAACTTATGATCTCAGGGTCCTGGGTTCGAGCCCTACATTGGGCTTGTCTGCTTCTCCCTCTCCACCTGCCCCTCCTCCTGCTCTTGCGCGCTCTCTCTCTCTCTCAAATAAACAAATAAAATTTTCTAAAAATTTTAAAAATAAAGCCTATGTGTGGCTCATGTAGTTTAAAAACAAATAAATAAAAGTTCCTCAAGGTAGTGGAATGTGCAGACACACAGTTGGAAAGCTGGAAACCTCTGAGTATTGTTTCTCTGGGTTTGTTTCATTGTTTCAAGATTCTCTGGGATCTTTCATAAATGGTAGTTTCTTTATGCTCTTTTGACCCAGAATATATTTCCCAATGCAAAGGAAATTAAAATTCCTACACTGGAATTGGACCCAGAGAATTAGAAGCTGCCAGCGGACTTGAGCGATCCTTGCCAATCTCTCAACCCCCAAGTATGGAGGCTGGAGAGGGTGTGGGCCATATACGCCATCCTGGGGAGAATAAGGTTACGGCTGACCCCATCTGCCTTCTCCAGCTATTTGCTTTAGAAAGTGTCCAGAAGCATGAATGAGAATTTGTGCTCATTGGGCGGAAATGCCAAAAATGTATCTTCTTTATAATTAAGAGGACACTAACCATTTGTACCTTACTTACTTCAATAACGGTAAAAACAATTTTATAAAATTACACAAAAATAACTATCCATTTTTATTCAGAAATTTAGGACATTTCTAGATTTTAAGAACAAAGTCATGAATTTATTTTCAGCATGGATTTATTGACTTTGGCCAATATTACAGTGGTAAAATAGGATTATATAATAAAAATCAATGAACTATTATTAAAGTATCAAGTTTAAATAAGACTTATCTGTTTTAATATGTTTTTAGAGTTATAAATACTTTTAGATATCTAAACATACACATATATATATATATTCTCACGATGCCTTTTATGTTTCATACTTGCTTTGGTTAAAAATGTAATTTTAACAAGAGATAGTTTATGAGCTTCTAAGTTGATAATACACCATAGGATATAATGAATCTTACAGGGGAGAAAAGCCTCACGCTGTGTATAATATGGCCTGAGCACACCTGACATTTACCTTACTGACTGATAACTTTATATCATGGGGGGTTTTTTTGTTTTAAGATTTTATTTGTTTATTTGACAGAGAGAGCACAGCAAGGGGAGCAGCAGCAGAAGGAGAGGGAGAAGCGGGCTCCCCAGTGAGCAGGGATCCCAATGCAGGGCTCGATCCCAGGACCCTGAGATCATGACCTAAGCCGAAGGCAGAGACTTAACGCACTGAGCCACCCAGGTACCCCTCATATCATGTTGTTTTGAAACTATTTCATAAGCACCAAGAAATACTTAATGCAGAATATAGCACTTTTTTAAAATTAAAGACTTTATTTATTTATTTATTTATTTATTTGAGAGAGAGAGAGAGAGCATGAATGGGGGGGCAGTGGGAGAAGCAGACTCCCCACTGAGCAGGTAGCCTGAGGAGGGGCTGGATCCCAAGACCCCTGGATCTTGACCTGAGCCAAAGGTGATGCTTAGAGGACTGAGCCACCCAGGCACCCAGAATATAGCACTTTAAAAAACAGAATCACTCCTTACACTTCAAGATGAAGCAAAATAAATATTTTCAGTTGCTATGTAGGAGAACAAAGGGAAGGACAGAAGTCTTGATAAAAATCATTTAAGCACCTATAATCTGTTTGGAATTTGTCAGCAACCACTAATAAACTCATTTTCTCCATTCACTGCTTTATTCCTTCTGCAAACATTTATCTGGCTCCTGGGACTTCAAAACACAAGGGGGAACAAGACAGACAGGGTCCCCACATCTGCAGAGGTCACACTAGTGCAGTGGAGAGTGGCGCCTCAAACTTCAGTTAGTTTTCCTGCACAAGGAAGCAGGGTGTGTCCAAACCCCATCAACACCAGTGCAGCGTGTGCCAATATCCCTCATGGAGAACTGAATTAACAACAGTATAGAGTTTTGATTTTGTAGTGATCTTAAAGGAAGCAAAAAGTGGAAAGACTTTTTATGTAAAATTTAAATTATTCTGTTTAAATATCTAAAACTAAAAATAATAACAATAAAAATAATAAATAAATAAATGAATATCTAAAACTAGCATTAACAACTGCACTTAGGAAGGAGAAATTAGTTCTTTGAAGCACGGTGCTGTTAAGTATTAAGCAGGTCTAGTAATGCGTTCTTTGTGGTGTCTAGAACTATCGTGGTTGTTGACTGCATTAATCCCAAACCGGATTCTCCCCAGAGCCCAGGGTGAGGGGGTGTTAGTTTCACACCCATATTCCTTCAGCTTCAGTTAATTCACTGACTGAGGACTCGATCGATGTTAAGAGACACGATACCCCACCTGCCAAACTATTCTGAAACTAACTGCAGACCACACCAGGCACTCCCAGGAACCGAACGCTTGGGTCAGTGCATTGACTTTTTCAGCCCCACAAGGCTGCATCAGCTCATCCCCCCCAGGATCTGGAAGCAGGGCAATGAGGCTGCCGCTAGCTGGAAGCCACCCAACCCTAAACCCCTTTGCAGAGCCTCTGAGATTCTGGGAAAGAGCCTCACACAATTCATTCCACTGAATTCAATTGCATCGACAGTGCAAGGGTAACAAAAGAACCAGTGTAAGTTACCTGCTTCGTCACAGAGAACTGGGACAGAGGAACCCAATGTTAGCCACAGGGTTCTAGGACCCTGAAATGTGGGGAACAGGGATAGCTGAGCTTTCTGCTGCCATCTAAACCCTTGAGACCAAAGATTCTGAAATTATGCAGTCATGCTCTGATAACTACTCGAGTCCCTACCGATTTAAAAATAATAGAATCAATTTTACTGACTTACCTACAAGACAGTGTCATCTATACTTTCCTAGCAATTTTGGAAATGTACCGCTTAAAAAATATTTTTGAGTTCTTGCTGTTGCTGGTACTGAATAAAAATAGCAGATTTTGGTAAAGGAAGTTCTTGGCCTAGCATTCTTCACTGAAACCAAAGTAACTTGCAAAAACACAAATGAGGCTTTCAGTCCGTTCTCAGCGCTTGAGGTTGGACACTCCCCGCCTTCTGTCCTTCCCCTGTGATTAGTGGCAACACACATTCTTTGGGGATGCCGTAAGGGCAGAGTCAGAGGACTCTGAGTGCTTCATTGGAAATCTCATTCGGTCATTCTCAATTGTGAATGCAAAATGGTCTCGACTACAACCCGCTATCATGATGAAGGCAAACTAACAAAAGGGTTACCTCCATTCCACAAGCACTGTCTCCATTTGTGACCAACTACAAGCAATGATTTTAAACAAGGATTTTCCTGGAAAATCCAACAACTTTACTACCCATGCGAATTAAACACGTATGCGTTTTACACTGCAGAGTCACTGTCCTTCTAAAGCCAACACACAAAACTGTATTTTTTGTTGCTCCCGACTCACAATTAATTTAACGCTGCTGAAGCTGTAGAAGAAGAAAATACTCCTATCTGATAATGAAGTCATTGTGGCTTTTCTGCTTTGGAGAAAAGTAGAACGGTCCACACTTGTGAAACTGAACTCCAGCATGCAGACAAAACCATTGATTTCAGTGCATCCGTCACCTCGTGGCCACAGCCTGATAGGATGAGCTCGCTACCCCTGAAAAAGATGTTGCTTGAACTCTGAAGTTTCGGAAGCTTGGTTTTCATATATGTACCGGTTTTCCTCGTTTTTCCTCATTTTGTACACCCTGTCCCGTTCCTCACTGCCCTTGTTAAACATGTTGAATTTCCCAAGCAGCCATGGCAATCGAGGTGAGGTCAATAATTATTTTAAAATTGGTGGTCAAGTTTCCACTTCTGGCAAAACTGAGTTGTTTTCGCAGCCCTCCTACCGAGAGCCATTAGGAAACCCAGCCAGGATATAATGACAACAGGTTCAAACTTATCAGAGCGCTCCCCAGGCACAGAGTGTCTTGGAAGCTAAGATATGAAAGCAGTGGGAAGCCAAGAGAAGTAAGCCCACCATCTGGGGCCACTTCTACCCTGGAGGCAAGAGTCCATTCAGAAAGCAAAAGCTGGGGGTAACAGGTGAAGAAGTCAAGCAGACCTTTGGACCACTTTAGAGGCTTAAGGAATATCACTTGGCACTTCTGAATCTCCCCCCGGGGGAAGGGCCCCTGTAAGCACTCTGGGTTTTTGGTGGGGAACCCCAACTGCCAGATCCTTAGAAGAAGGATAAACCAAATTTAGACAAGCTCTAAGAAGACTGGAGCCCAGATGTGAGCCCCCTCGTCTCTGACAAAGTCAGGGTAAGAGCGAATCTTCTCTAGAGGGAAGACAAGGCCACACAGTCTCCATTATCACTAAAAACTTTATACGTGACATCTGACACTCGTTCAAAAATAACCAGGGCATAGGGGAATTCGGGCAAATTGCTTAACCACGTGATCAAAACAGACATCACTAAAAAGGCCTGCTGGCGCTCTGGGGCCTCCGCAGTCTGTTAGTTGGACAGCAATTCTGCCGAATGAGCAGAACCTGGTTCTAATCAAACAATCAAACCCAGACAGAGAAACCTTCCATGGAACAACTGATCTGGCCTCATCAAAACCGTCAATGTCACAAAAGAAAAACAAGGCCCAGGCAATGTTTCACATTAAAGAACATTAAAGAGACACGACAGCTAAATGCAAGAAGTGACCCTGGATGGGTCTGGGAAAAGGAAAAAGTAGAAAAGACTGCAACAAAGGACATAATGGGAAAACTGGTGAAATTTGAATATAGAGTGTATTCTAGATAAAAGTATGATGTCAGTATTGAAGGTCTTCACCTTGATCCTTGAGTTGTTGTTGGGTAAGAGCATGGCTTTGGTCATGAGATATAGGCTGAAGTAGTGGGGGAGGGAGGTTATGATGCCAACAAAATAGTCTCAAATATCCGAATACTACGGGTGTAACACAAGCAGTACCAACAACAATATGGTGAGGGAGGGAGAGAGAGAGACAAGTGGTAAAATGTTAACAGCAAAATTAGAATTTATTCTCTGTGTTATTCTTGCAACTTCCCAGCAGACTTGGAATTTGTCGACATAAAAATTTAAAAGTGAATAAGCAAAGAGTACAAATTAAATAACGCTTTAAAATAACTCACGGATCAAAGAATAAATCACAGGGGAGCTTAAAAATACCTTGAGCTGAACTAAAATGAAAACACAGCATATCAAAATTCGAACACTCTACCTAAAGGTTATGGAAACATTTATAGTTTTCAAGGCTTATGATAGAAAAATAAAGGCCTAAAATCAATGATCTAAGCTTCAACCTTAAGAAAATAGAAAAAGAGGAGCAAATTCAACTCAAAGCAACAGAAAGGAAATCAGAAAGATCAGGGCTGCAATTCATGAAAAAGAAAACAAAAAACAACAGATGAGAAAAAAGGGAAGATTCGTTGAAATCAAAGTTGGTTCTTTGAAAAGAAAAATAAAGTTAATAGTTACTTTTTAAAGATTTTTATTTATTCATTTACTTATTGGAGAAAGAGAGGGCACAAGCGGGGTTGTGGGGGGGAGTGGGAGAAGGAGAAGCAGGCCCCGATGCGGGGCTCAATCCCAAGACCCCAAGATCATGACCTGAGCCGAAGGCAGCCGCTTAACTGACTGAGCCAGTCAGGTGCCCCCAAATTAATAAATCTTTAGCTAGATTGGCCAAGAATAAAACAAGATACAACAGGGGAAAAAAGGGAGGGCATCAAAGAAGAATATTAATGAACAACTTTAAAGTATAATAAGGAGCATTATGAAAAGTTCATGTCAACAAATTGCAGAAATTAGATGTGATGAACAAATTCCTTGAAAGATGCACCTTACAAATTCAAGAAGACATTTTAAAATCTGAAGAGACCTCTATCAAGTAAAGAATCTGGCATTCCAGAAATAGCAAGGCCGTGAGACCAAAATGGGAGGAGCCTGAAGAAAAGGAAGAGAGGAGGCTGAGTTCTAACAGGACCGAATCCTGTCCAGCCTGGAGGGTTTGTTTGCAGGACTCCGTAGGCTTTCCTCTGCCTGAAACGCAGAGTTTTTGCAAGATTTTGAGAATGGGGATGATTAATTTATTTCAGTGGCCTGTCACCGTTAGCAACTCCTTAATTAGGAAGTTGCCCAGAGGACACGGTTCCTACCAGGTGTCCAGGCAGAAAAGAGTGAGAACCGACCGCGGGAGTTGAGCGCTTCCTTCAGGGAGTCCCTTTTCCTGCTTCTCCTGTCCTACCAGCTTACTTGGGGGCGTTGCAGGGAGCAGAGAGAAGGCGGCTCCAAAAGCCATGTTGCCACTATGGGATCCTGTGCCCCCTCCTCCATCCTGCTTTGCTGACTGGTCCGTAAGAAGACAAGTGACCCCAGGCAGGCACATCAGCCACTCTCATGTAGCAAGCTGGTGTTTTGAAGAGACGGGGAGAGGCAGAGTCTGGCCACTGCTAGCACCTGTCACATGAAAAGTAGTGCACGAAGAGGGCTCCCCGTGTCCGGGTCTCCAGAGCCTCCCGTGGTCCCCCCCTTTTCAAAGTACAGTTGTTCAGATTCCCTGAAAGCCCCTGGCCGCCTTCCAGTGAATTCCCTTCCATTCAAAGTAATGGCAGCGTCAGTTTCTGATACTGGAAACTCAGACAAGCTCAGCAGTTACAAGTAGGTTACTCCAAAGCTTAAAAACAGGAAATGCAGTGGATGCAGAAATTGCTGGGGGTGAGGGACATCTTGGATGGTTGGAATAATTGTTTAAAAAGTCACTTAATGATCATCTCTCTACCTCTGCCATTATCTTCCCAAACAGAAAGGATTTTCTAACCCCCTTTGGAGAGTTGAAAGTGTACCCCAAACCTAGCTCGAATGTATTCTCCCACACGGGTCATGCTTTGCGTGCTAACACGATCTGATCATGGTTTTTTGCTTTATTTATTTATTTTTTTAGAGAGCAAGAGTGTGAAAGATGGGAGCGAGGCCGAACAGAGAGGGAGGGAGAGAATCTCAAGCAGACTCTATGCTGCGTACAGGAGTCCCGGGGGGGCTTGATCTCATGACCCTGAGATCGTGACCTGAGCAGAAATCAAGAGTTGGATGACTGACCAACTGAGCCACCTAGACGCTCCTATTAGGTCTTTTAAAGGAATTGTTTTTTAGTAAGGATAGTCTGGCCCCTACAGTTTCACATAAACAACGCCATGGGTGCCTCTCTTTTCACTTCTGACAAAAGGAAGAGTTTACATACTGTTAAAATGTGTGACTACACTGACTGGATAAGGAGCAAAAACTAGAACATGCCATCCAAAATAAATTAATTTTAGTACATTTCCTTTCCATAGACTGTAGCTAAACAATTATCACTTTGTGCATCCTCATCTACTTAATACAATTTGTGCTACATCCATCTTTCTGCCGAATTCAATGGCATCCAATTCAGAAACTTTTTTTTTTTTAATTAAGCAAATGCTGGGGCGCCTGGGTGGCTCAGTGGGTGAAGCCTCTGCCTTCGGCTCAAATCACGATCTCAGGGTCCTGGGATTGAGCCCCACATCGGGTTCTCTGCTCAGCGTGAGAGCCTGCTTCCTCCTCTCTCTCTGCCTGCCTCTCTGCCTGCTTGTGATCGCTCTCTGTCAAATAAATAAATAAAATCTTTTCTAAAAAAATTAAGCAAATGCCATTTCTTTTAACATGCTATTTTAAAGTTTGTCACATTGAGAAAATACCACCTCTCTCATTTTCTAGGACAAGCACAGGTGGGCCGCTCTTCAGGAAAGAGAATTCCAGGACTTTCCAGACTTCCTCATAGCAAGAATTATTTGGTTGCTTGTTAACCACACAGCTCCCTGGGTGATTCTGACTCAGTGAGTGTGGAGGAGAGCCCGGGGACTTTGGCAATTACCTGAGTGGTTGCTCTCAGCAGGAAAGCAGCACCTGACCATGACTCGGCTCCTTCTCTATTGCTGCTGCTCTCAACAACTTTGATTTTGTAGCAGCTGAGTAGTGATGTGTTCTCCAAGTATCAGATCGATCTGGTTGATAGTGTTGGTCAAATCTTCTATAACATACTGATTGTCTACCAGTTCTATCAATTACTGGGGGGGGGGGTGTCTTAGAAATCTCTAATAACTACAGATTTTTCTGTTTCTCTCTTTACTTTTGTTAGTTTTTGCTTCATGCATTTTGAAACTTTTTCATCAAGCATATACACATTATTGATTTTTAGTCCTAATTTAAACCCCTTTGTTAATTGATCCTTCACTATTATAAAATTTCCAATGTTTTCTTTGGTAATATTCCTCGTCTTGAAGTCTTCTTTGTGTGATACTAATGTAATCACATCTGTTTCCTTACACTTACTGATTATACAGTACAACTTTTCCATCCTTTGATTTTCTATTTCTCTTTTGTATTTAAAGTATGTCTCTTACATACAGCATATAGTTTTTCCTTTTTTCCAATCTGACAATATGCAAGTTTTAATAGAAGTCTGTATCCACTTAGAGTTAATGTAATTATTGTGCAACTGGGTATGTCTATGTGTTTGTTGCTGTAATTGGGTTTAAGTCTACCATCTTCCTATTTGTTTTCTAGGTGCACCATCTGGTTTTTTTGGTTTGTTGGTCCAGTTTGGTTTGGTTCATTTGGGTTCCTCCATTCAAGCCTTCTTTTGCGATAATTAAATCTTTTTTAGTATTCCCTTTTAGTTCCTTTCTCGTCTTTTTAGTTATACCTCTTTATTTAGTCATTATTCTGAGATTACAATATATATAATAGACCACAGTCAACTTAGAGTTAATATTGTCACTTCACATAAAGTCTAAGAACCTATGAGTAAAATTCCATTCCCTTCCTCATTTTTGGTGCTATTATTGTCATATATATTTTACATCTACATATATATACCCCATAATACAATGTCATAATTTTTGCTTTAACTAGAGGTCAGCAGACTATGGCCCATGAATCAACGTTATTTCTGTGAATAAAGGTTATGTATTATCTCTGGCTGCTTTCTTGCTACAGTGGCAGAGAGCGAAGTGGCTGTGTCAAAGATTGTATGGTGCAAGTCTAAACCTTCTACCAACTGTAAGTAACACAGCTGAACACCGCTTTAAGTAGTCAGTTGCTTTTCAATGATTAAGGGAAGAAGAAAAAAGTGTTTTATATTGACCTATATATTTAATATTTCCAGAGCTTCTTCTTCCCCCCTGTAGATTGAATTTCCATCTTGTGTTTTTCCCTTTAACCTAAAAAACATCCTTTAGCATTTCTCATAGCGTAGGACTGCTGGTGACATCTTTCATCCTTCTGAAAATGCCTTTTTCTTTCCCACTTTCATTTCTGAAGAGTAGTTTTGCTGGATATGGAATTCTAGGATAACAGTTTTGTTTTTGGTTTTGTTTTTTCCTTCATGTCACTCCATTATTTTTGACCTCTCCTATTCCACAGAAATTGACCATCATCTACATTGTTATTTCCCAATATGCCATACATCTTCTTTCTGGGGCTGCTTTTGAAGTTTTCTCTTTATCTCTAGGTTCCAACAGTTTGATTCTGATAGGCCTAGGTGTGGTTCTCTTTTTATATAAACCCTGTCTGGGGTTCCCTGAGCTACCTGGATCTATAGACACATGTTTATCATCTAATAGGCAGGACTAAGGCCATTATATCTTTGTATAATTTTTCTGCCATTTTCTCATCCTTTCCCACTGGCATTCTGACTACTTGTATTTAGGCTGCTTGAAATTGTCCTACATGTCCCTAAAGCTTGGCTTATTTTTCTTAAATATTTTTTTTATTTATTCCTTAGATTTGATCATTTCTATTGATCTACTTTCAGATTCATGAACTCTTCTGCAGTCTCCTGTTAAGTAGTAAAATTTTCATTTTATATATTGTATCTTTTAGTTTTAGGATTTCCATTTGGTTCTTTAGCATCGTCCATTTTTCTGCAGCTTCCATTTATGTTCATTCAGGATCATGTGTTCCTCTAAGGCCAGCTAATTTTGTATTAGCTGCTCAAAGTCCTTCTCTTCAACATCTCCCCTAGTATCAACATTCCACATCAACATCTACATCAATTTCAAGTGCTTTTATTGACTGCTTTTCTTCTTCATCCTGGGTCCCATTTCTCTGCTTCTTGACACGTCTACAATTTTTTTTGAACGGTAGATATTGTAAACGATACATTGCAGGGAGTTTGAATTATGTCATCTTCTTTTAGAAGATGTTTGAGACTTATTCTTGCAGGAATTTAAATTACTACTCTTTTTATCAGGATATTGTCTGTTAGAAAGGAATCTAATCTGGATTTGAACTTAGTCCAGAGCTATCATTCTTACTCTATGTTCTTATTCCCTAAGCATAGACTTTCTAGGTCTCCAATGAATGGCTAAGGGTCCATTGACTTCCATCTATTCAGGTGAGGCCAGCACCCCAACATCTCCTATAATGTTTAGCTTCAAGTATTACTGTCCATCTCCCGGTTTCAGAGCAGGCAATCTCTCTTAAGCCTTATGGACCTTTGTCTTGGACAGGCACAGCCTAACTCTTGGTTAAGGATTCACACAACAAATCCCCACACAAAATTCTGTCCCCAGGATCTTACAACATTCCCTCTTCTCTGGTACCATGTTCTGTAAATCTTAGCTGCTTCGACAGCTCAGAATGCCAGTGTCTGCCTCCTTGTCTCAGTAAGGTTGCTGCTCACCTTGGGTTCCACCACCCTCTATAGCTGCAGACAGAAAACTAGGGTCACCATGAAATGCATGTTATGTGTTTCCCTTATCTCAAGATTGCAGTCCTGCAAAGTCTGTTATTCAACACCTCGAAACAGTTGACTTATATACTCTGTTTATTATTTATAGTTGTTTTCAGGAGAACAAGCCTGTTATGAGTTTCTCTACAATGGCTAGAAGTGGAAGTTCAGCAGATATAAGGATTATGGTTCAGAAACAGTGATTCTCAATCATGGATGCACACTAGAATACCCTCGTGATTTTTTTTTTCTTTTTAAAAAAATAATCTCTATGACCAAAGTGGGGCTCACCATTCCAAGATCAAGAGTTGCATGCTCTACTAACTGAGCCAGCCAGGCACCCCGGATTTTTCTTTGTTAATCCTAGTGTCCTAGGGGACTTTCTACAAGCTCTCCAGATGACCTGAAGGTACAGACATGGTTGAGAAGCCATCTAAAGCAATCACAGTGTTTCAACTCTGGCTTCTCACTTTCATAAATTGTAGGCTTCTTGTTCTTACTTTGTGCAAAGTAATCCTCTCAAACACTCTGGTTTCCTTGAATAAGACCATGAAGAGGGTTTTGACAGCAACCTTTATGGCACAAGGACAGCTAAGGACTGTCCTTTATAAGACTTGCTTGGTCAGCAGCTTCTAGGAACTATGTTTCCCAGCACACGTTGACTTGATTAATAATTTACCATCATCATGACTGTTACTCTATTTTGGAAGGTCATTTGTTTAAACTACACCATAAGCACATGTTTTAACACAACATCAACATATGATTACTGACTGTTATAGAGATTCTTTACACCCAAGACTATTCCAATAGAACCAAGCCAACACCCTGAATTTGCCTATTAGAAAGCCTCTTAACTATAGAACAAAACAGGGTTCAAGCTGTCAGCCAGGCCAATTTCCATGAATCCTAGTCACTAGCTGTGGGAGGAGAGTAGCCCTCAGGGGATGGGGAAAGTCCCTAGAGAATGAGAGCAACTTCAGAAACATACCGAGAGTAGAGGTCACCACATGTTTTCTCTCATATCCTTATTAGGGGTTTTCTAAAATAATGTTTTTATTTTGTTAATGGTACAAATGTTTTATCTTCCTTAAGAATATTAATAGTATATGTAATACTAATAATATTTTGGGGAGAGCATTATACTTTTAAATGTTTCATAATTTTTTAAAATACTGGTTTAATACTTTATGATACAGCAATTTGAAGGTGTGGTTTTAAGTTCATTTTATTTTATTACTTGCATTTGATGAATGCCTTAGCTCAAAAAGTATCTCAAAAAGATGAAGAGAACCAAATGGAAGATATCATTAACTATGTTCAATGTACAATATTCATGTATCAATCTCACTCACTAATTACACAAAGGTTTCTTGTTGAAATTCTGCTATTAAATGTTCATCCTCTCTCATACCCATCAGTTGTTCTTGCAAACTAATCAGAGGGTGTTCCACTTTTATAATTTTAGCAAGTGGTTTGAAAGCCTGAAAATTTCTTTTGGAACATTTTAAGCAGGTTAGAAATTACTGTTTCCCACTTCCAAAATGGGAAAACGTGAAAAATTTTAAAAGTATCACACATCATTTTTAATAACAAAATCACATAATGACAGAAATAGTTCCAAATATGTGTTTTTAAAATGCCCTCTCTAAACTTTCTTCTAAAAAGCAATTACCCTGGGTGGCTTGAGCATCTGTCTTTGGCTTGGGTCATAATCTCAGGGTCCTGGAATTGAGCGCTGTATCAGGCTCCCTGCTGAGTCCTTCTCTCCTGAACTTGTGCTCTCTCTTGCTATCTCTCTCACTCAAATAAATAAAATCTTTTAAAAAAAATTTTTAAAGCAATTACTGGCATGCTCAACATTAAAATATCTCCTTTAACCATAAAGGATCAGATTAAACCTTTTTTTGTTTTGGTTTTCAAAAATAGCCCTCAGGAATTATATCTCGGAAAACAATTTGCCACATCAGTAAACATTAGCAAATTTGGAATACTGTCTCTTTACCTAAGAAAGTTGTGTGATTCATCTTGAATTTCCATAACTTTTATGAGTGCTAACAAGCATCTATGTGGTACAACAGATTTTCGCAGTCATTTTTCCTAGGTCATCAAAAATTACTGCAGATTACCCAGGTTAAATTTTTTTTTTTTTGCTTCTACATCTTTATTGAGGTATAATTGACATACAATAAACAGCACATAATTAAGGTTGTACAATTTGAGTTTGAGCATATGTATATGTCCACAATCAAGATGATAAACACATCCATCACCCTCAAAAGGTTTCTCGCACCCCTTGTAATCCTTACCTGTCCCCCATCCTCAGGCAACTATTGATCTGCTTTCTGTCTCTGTAGATGTGTTTGCATTGTCTAAAATTTTATAGACATTGAGACACACAGTATATACTTTTGTTCGTTTGGCTTCTCTTACTCATCGTACTTACGTCAGGGTTCATTTATATTGTCGTATGTTCAGGAGTTGATTTTTCTACCTGGGAGCACTGCTGGATTACATAACTACCTCTAAATTCACATATCTGTTCACCAGCTGTTGGACTATGACCTCACGGTCCAACCCTTACTTGAGATGGGAGCTTCTGGTTTCTGTCAAATGAGTCACTCAAGATGGGAATGATAACTTATTTCCTCTTAGGTGTTGGGGGAATACCGACATCTAGGAAATGGGGTGGGAGGGAGACAGGCCAATAGGTAGGGCTGATGTCAAGTGTGGCGTAATATTTCTACAGACTCCCCACTTGAGCAGAATGGGACCGAGAGGCCTGGAGGTAGGTTCCCACATGAAGGAGAGCATTGTCTGGGAAGAGAAGAGCCATCTTTGAATTTGTCACTGATACCCAAGCTCAAGTACAAATTTCTCTGGTCTTCGGCAAAGTCGAGCTTTTATGTCTTCGAAAACATCTTTATACCCTGAAGGGGGAAGAAAAGCGTGTGTGTGACAAAAAATGTGAGGTCTTGCTTTAAGAGATTCTTATCGAGAAATGGCTGTCTGGCAAAGTTCACATGAAAAGGCCCGTACTTGATTTCACATGACCTATCATAGAATAACCTCTGGGCCCCACGGAATGGACCCAGGACCAGTTCATAATTCAAATCGGTAATTTGATGCAGCTATTTAATGGTCTACCACAATAAAGAGTAATCCTAAGAGCTCTGAAGCTATTTCTAGCGCTGATCCTTACCCTAGATGGCACAACCAACTACAGCTATAGGGTTCCTACGGAAAAAGCATACCTGGAAGAGGAAAGTCTCTCCATTTGCTGTAACCCCTCTGACCCGAGATGGATCTCCTTACCAGAAGTCTGGTGGGTCAGCCCCAGAAGTTCTCCTTTCCCTGGGCAAAGATACAGCCAACTAATTAATGCGCACTCTCACAACCTAGACCTCCTGGCCATGCTCTGCCCGGGGGAGGGGGAAGAAATAAAGGAGGAAAGGCTTCAAATGAGCTGAAATGCACACCTAGTCATCTTCCAGCCCTGTTTCTTTCTGTAGACCAAAATTTAATTGAAGAAAAATTCTAATGCTAAGTATTTATTTCAGAGCTCCTAAGCAGAAGTGGCTGGGGTGGGGACACAGAACAGGGGGGTCAGGCATGACAGCATAGCCCAGCCGTTCCAACCCCCACTTGAACCACAACAGTCTTCTCCCTGTGTGCACAGATTGTGTGTCTGAAACATCTAAGGAGAGGTTCTCAGTCTGAGGCTATCTTCAAGTTCCCATAAAACAACAACCGCCCACCCCAAGTTGGGCTGGAGGACCTCCTAAATCCCTTTCCTGTGCGAACCTTCTGTGATGTGTCCAGAAGAGACTTGGAGACACTGGAAACAATTCTGCAAAGACATTCTTTTTAAGGGTGTTTTTCAACATTCATTCCATTTTTACCTTTAAATCCACATACAGAATATACCATCCCACTTGCCTCCCCACTTCATACACACACATTGTGGCTGCTGGACCTCTGGCTACCTGCTCAGCTGAGGGTCGTGGGCTGCCTTGCTCACCTGGGCCCCTGGAGCCCACTGCAGTGCCTGGCACCCAGGAGAAAGCCAGGAAAACGTTACTGAATGACTGACGAAATTCACTGGACAGGGCGCCTGGCGGGCTCAGTCAGAGGAGCATGTGCCTCTTGATCTTGAGGTCAAGGTCATGAGTCCATGCCCCACATTGGGTACAGAGATTACTTAAATAAATAAATAAATAAAACTTTAAAAAAAAAAAAAAAGAAGTTCACTGGATGGATGGATGGATGGATGGACGGACAGACAGTGTCTCATCAGGAGGTGCTATGATGCAGGAGGACAGCGTGGCCCTCTGGCAGGCAGGAAAGGAGAGCCGCTAGAATCCAATGAAAAAGGAAGGAAACTGAGCACAACTGCCCCACGGCAATTACTCAGGGGTCTGGCCTGGGGAAGGCCCCTCTAAAACTTGTGGTTTCTCATACCAAGCCCCATTTTCTGCTAGTCTGAGGGATTCCCTGTGTCTCCATCTTTCAGGGCTCGGGTAAATTACCCTCCAGGACCTCCAGGCTCCACACGGGCAGAATCTTTGTTTTGAGAAGTTTCTATGTTTTGTCCACATATTCATTATGAATACACCATATTTCGGGGCACTTAGGTGGCTCCATCGATTATGCGGCTGCCTTCAGCTTAGGTCATGATCCCAGGGTCCTGGGGTCGAGCCCTGAGTTGGACTCCCTGCTCAGTGGGGAGCCTGTTTCTTCCTCTCCCTCTCAGTCTACCCCTCCCAGTGTTTGTGCGCTCGCTCTCTCTCTCTCTAACAAATAAGTAAATAAAATCTTTAAAAAAAGAAATAAAAAATTTTTTTAAATGGATACACCATATGTCAAGTGCCTAGAACAGGGTCTGGCCCTGTTAGGTAGATGCCCACTGTGTGTTTACTGAATAAATGAATAATGTCAGAATGAGAAAGTCACTCTAAGTCTGTGATGACCAACCTAGGATTTCTTGTGGCGCAGAGTGGTTGCAAATTTTGAAAACAAAAGGCTTTAGTGTGACTTAAGTCAATTAATGGCTGCAAATAGGTCTACAAAGAAAGGCACTGGAGTGGTTGGACCAGCTGCTGGGGCCCCAGATCCAACTTTGCCCCTCAGGAGGGAGCCCTGTGTTTGTGGGCCCCTGGGCGCCTCTGTCCCCCACCACCATGCCTGCTCAATGACAGCACCTTCCACACAGGCTTTGCATAAAGATGAACGAAGTCAACTGCTAGCAAGCACTTAGAAAAGAGCCTGGAGCATCCCACAAATCCTAATGCCGCGTGTACTACTGTTTCCCGGGAGCCCTTGAACTGGCTGAAGGTGGATGCCATTATCAGGTGAAAGAAGTATGTTGGATTCTCCTCCACTCCCTTTCCCATGGCCAGAGCCCCAGCTGGCATCTCGGTGAGATGGGACTCCTGCGTCCCAGCCTGTAGTCCTCGGGGTCATGTCGTGGTCCACGTGAGGGGGCTGGGACATGAGTCCATCACTGCCACATTCAGCCGCCAGCTGGTTCAGACTGCCAGGAGGTAACACCCCACAAAAAAGAACACAAAGGAGAAAGAAGCGGTTCATTTGGACGACACTCAACGGAGGGAGAGGCCAGCTTGCTCCTCAAGGGCAAGGGAACACACCTGCCAAAGCAGCCTCCGCTGAGCGCGCGGTGCTAACCTTCATCTGTGACAGGCGTTATCGAGGAAAGGAGCCCGGAGGCGGCGCCAGCTTCAGTGAGCAGCCGGCCGTTCCGTATTAGCAATGGGTTTGCCTTCTTGAGTGGAATTTTCCACGAGACTCCCTGACAATGTTTTATGTCAAATAAGTTGCTAATTGAGCCAAAAAGTCAAGGCTGCGAGGGGCGAGCACGTAAGAAAGGGCACATGGAAGGGCCAGAGGCCCAGTTTAAGACAGTATTACATCCTCAACTGCGGTTCTGAAAATGCAGCTTCCAGTCCTGACACACAGTCACACCCCTACGGACATGGGTAAGCTCTGGAACTCGGAATTCAAGAGAAGTTAGCCGTTCTTGGCCCTTATTTAATTGCTACATCTGAGGAGAACAAACCCAACCGCGAAGAGGCAACACCCTCGGTTTCCATTCCAAGGAACTTTCCAGGGCCCTAAATTCAAACAGCTGGAATTACCATCCACTCGGGCTTTGAAAACGAGAGCTCAGCCTCCTCCTAGGAAATGTGCGGTTTGTTTCACAGACGGGACACGGTGTTCCGGGCCCCGTTCGTTCTCCATATAAACAGTCTTTTTTGAGAGCTGTGTGTTTCGCATTCACCGCTGACACAGGTTACAACAAATGCATCCTGTCGTGCATCTGTCATACACGTCCTCTGAGTGTGCAGAGGAGGGGAATAGAAGCCTTGTCACCAAACACCCTTCTTCCGCAGTTCTAAATTCCAAACAACAAAACCGGTGGTGGGAAAATCTCACCAAACTCCATTTTAAACGTCCGAAATTCAGAAGAAGAGACTCAGTCCAGGAAGAGGAAGTGATTAAAATAAATGACAGAGGGACGCCTAAGTGGCTTAGTCGGTTAAAAGTCTGCCTTCGGCTCAGATCAGGTCCTGGGATCGAGTCCCCCTTCGGGCTCCTTGCTCAACGGGGAGCCAGCTTCTCTCCCTTCGTGCTCTCTCTCTGTCCCTGACAAATAAATAACTAAAATCTTGAAAAATAATAAAATAAAATAAAATAAATAACAGAAAAATAAAAATGTAGGGGCTCAGAGAGTGGGGGACAAGGAAGCCGGCAGCATGTTTGTGCAGAGAAGGGAGGCCCCTGCACGGTTTCCTAAATTCTGCTCCCAGGGAGAAAGTGGTGGGAAACTCCAGTCCCTAGAACTTCGACCAATGACAAATCCTTTAAATGGAGGGGACTATCTTTGCAGAGTGAAGCCCAGACTCTCGGGCATCCGTGTCTTCAGAAGTCTCAGGCTTCCCAGCTAGGTCCCAAACAGGAGGCAGGAAGCATACACACACACACACACACACACACACACACACACACACACACACAGAGGCATTCAAACACAGCCGGTACCTATTTGCTCTTCTGTTTTCTAAATTAAATGTCTTGGCCTTGAGCCACCAACCTGGCAGAGCATCCCGGCTGAGCTGTGCTTGGGGGATTCTCCTCCCTACACTCCCCTGGGCACATGTAGGAGACCTCCGGGCCTGCACCGTCCAGAGCCCTGGAAAGGGCCACGTGAGCCTCACGAAGGCCAGGGACACACCCTCCTTCCTTGACAAGCGTCAGCATGAGGATCCCAGCCAAGGGTCCTGGTCGGACTGGCAACTCTTCCAGGACCCACAACTCAGGGGACCCATCCCAGACACTGTGGGCATGCAGGGCACAGTTCCAGAGACTCCTTGGCCCTAAACTCAAGCTCTGCCCCCCATCTTCCTGTCCAAGAAGCAGTCTCCCTCCTCTAGACTTGTGGTAGAAGAGGTGTGAGAGCGATTTCAGCCTCCTAACTACACCTCCTCAGCTAGAGAGGATAAAGAGATCTTAAAAACCTGGTGCCCACAGGAAAAATTTTGAGCTGCTTTGTCCCCACTGTGTTTATTTCCTTGTGTTATCTGCCAACGCTTTAAAAAGTCTAGAATTCTCATGTAGAAATCCAGCTCCCTTCTATTCAAAGATCAGGTGCTCTGGAAATGCCAGGTGCACACTACCCCCTGCCATGAGTGGCTAGAGCTGATGAACAGCTCCCTCCGGGGCAAGTGTTCTCTGCTTTGCCACAATCCCCACCACTCCCTATTCTGCACTGGGGCCACTTCACAAACTTGCATTACCTACTTGTGAGACCTGAATTTTTCACTTCTGGATCTAGACCACAGGACATAAATGTTTGGCTGCCTTTCTGGGAACAAGAAAAGAAACAATTACATATTGCATTTGGGAATGAGAAAAGATTTGGATCTCCCAGAAAGACAAGACAAAACACAATGTTTCAATGGCTTATCCTGTCATTTAACTATGACAGAACTCCTCTAATGACAAAGCACAGCTTAATGTCAGCAACCACACACTTTCCAATCACACTTGCTCGCAGCAACTGATTTGTCCACATTTTAAGGAAAAGAATCATCTGATACTTGTTAGAGTGGTGAGGCAGACCTTCTTCAGGACCGTCTCAGGAGGTCTTGCAATGGGCTTTTTCAGTAAATACAACAAAAGTGGGGATTTGTAGTCAAGGAATTAATGGGGGTCAGTGGCAGGAAAGTTGACCAGGTGGGAACATCAGCAGTGAGGGGGATTGGGTTGAAACAAGCCAACAGGATCCTTGCTGAAGTCAGGCCAGGTGAGTGGGTATCCATTATCTGGGGGCTGGTGGGGGAAGAATTTGGTCAGACATGGAGGCCATCACACATCCCTGGGAGGCAGGGGGTTCTGGGTAAGCTAACTTAAGGCGGCGGATCCAAGGGCCAGGCCCACTTGCAAAAGAGTCAGAAGAGCCAGACTAGAGTCTAGTCTTGTCACACACACACCCTCTCACAAATAGTCCTCTCCCTAGAAGACCAAAAGGACTATCACCGGCTGGCAATGTCTATAAAATGCCAGTCTTTTTCCTCCGCAACTCAAGGAGCCATGACTGAAGAGAAGACAGGAGAGTGTGAAAAGAAGGGAAAATTCCCAGAAGAAGAGGTCGGGGTCTGTGAAAGGCAGCGCTAGACACGACCAACACTGGGGCACCTGGCTGCCTCAGTCAGTAGAGTGTGGGACTCTTGATCTTGGAGTCATGAGTTCAAGCCCCACCTTTTTGCTTAAAAGAAAAAAAAAATTTTTTTTTTTTAAATTTTTAAACAAGGGACCAACATTAACATTTTATCCCACAGCAGAAAGAGAATAGCTAGCCTCGAAATGACAGGGGATGCAGGCTGGGCACTGCCACTGTCTACCAAGGATATGCAACCCACACAAGTGTGATACCACAACACAACAACTCAAGGCAGGACCTTGTGTCACACATTACAAAAAAAAAAAATATTAGAATGCATGAAATTAAAAGGTCACTGGGTAATCTTCCAGCACCTAATTCCCTTAACCAGTATCACACAGTCCTAGAAGTTCTTGGGAGTTGAGTTTCCCAATGTCCCTGAATCTCAAGGAAGACTTGGAAGAGAAACAGGCCTCCATCCCCTGGGCAGCCGGACCACCGGTTGTAACCCAAAACGGAGCTTACCCCAGTGCCTTGATACAGCAAGCAACATGCTAGACCACAACCAGCCTTGTCTGTTCCTTTTCTCAGACGGGTTGCAGTAACCAGCGCTCTGCATCCCCTAGAAGACTGCCATCTGTGCACTGAAGACATTTTCGGGGGACGCACTCTGAGAGCAATGCATTTTTGCCTTTAAAACATCTTTCAAATTTACAAAGCTCATCTCCCAGACCCTTGAGCTGAAGCACTCGTCTTTAGAACGCAGCCATTCTCGACAAAAGGAGCTTACACAAAGATAGACAGCGATCTAACTTCTAGAACCCCACCCCACCCTCCCTTGGCTAGCCCAAGGCTTTCTCCATCCACCTTCTTCAGTTCTAAACTGCAAGCTACAATTTTGGGCTTGAGCATTTTGGAGACCATGATCCATCACGAAGTCGGGAAATGGGAAAACGTGATTTATTTTCTCACTGTCCCCCCTCCTCACCAGGGTTACCTGAGTTTCTAAGGGTGAAGATATGCTCACATTTTTCCTGAGGGGCTAAATATGCAAGAAACTCAAACATCAGAAATCTCGATAATAAAAAATGACTGAAGAAGAGCTTTTCTCTCTTCAATCCTCAGAGCCCTCTTACCCTCAAAGAAGTTCGCAGAGCTGGAAAGATACAGGAGACAACAGAGGTTAAGGAAAATCTAGGGCAGAAACAAAGAAGTGGAAAGCGTCAGGACAATGTTCTTGAATGCGAAACCAAGCCCTGATGAATCAAATACTTTGTGAATCCCCAAATCAATCTACTCTTTTTCATCAAAAAGAAAATGTCTACAGTCCAACGTGTTATCCAGCAAGTATAAAATAGAATTGAAAATGTAAATTCAGGGCGCCTGGGTGGCTCAGTGGTTTAAGCCGCTGCCTTCGGCTCAGGTCACGATCTCAGGGTCCTGGGATCGAGTCCCATATCGGGCTCTCTGCTCAGCACAGAGCCTGCTTCCGTCTCTCTCTCTCTGCCTGCCTCTCTCTCCATCTACTTGTCATCTCTCTCTGTCAAATAAATAAATAAAATCTTTAAAAAAAAAAAAAAAAAAAGAAAATGTAAATTCAAAAATATGTCACACCCGACTGAAACAATCAAACAGTAGAGAAGTGAAAGTTACTGAAATAGGCTTCCCTCATTCTTTGTATAAATGTTTGCTGCTGTCGGCTCAGAACTGAGCCAGAGAAAGGATGTACGAGGGGGCGGGGTGCCCGCTGACCGTGGGAGCCTGAGAACAATGAGGGGGCCGGGAGTTTGGGGCTTAGGCCAGGGGTACAGCTGCCCCCCCACCCCGCCCCCTGCCTGGGCACCTCCCCAATCCGCAGCTGCCCCACCTGCCACCTACAAAGCTCCTTCCCGAGTCAAAGGCCCTTAGGGAGGTCACTTTTGAGGCGCCTGGGTGGCTCAGTTGGTTAAGTGCCTTCAGCTGAAGTCATGATGCCAGGGGTCCCGCGTTTTTCTTCCCTGCTCTGCGGGGAGCCTACTTCTCCCTCTCCCTCTGTCTGCCACTCCCACTGCTTGTGCTCTCTCCCTTTGTCAAATAAATAAATAAAACAAACAAACAAAAAAAAGGAAGGTCACCGTGGGTGGGGTTGGTTAGAAGCTCCCAGCCTTCCCCCGCGCCTGGGTTGCGGAGTCCTTTTAGATGTTAATTTTATGATTCACTCAAAGGCCTTCCAAAGAAAAAAGTTTTTAAGCAAGGAAGGAACGGATGGGTTTGAAAGCCTTGGCACGCTGATTCAGATCGGCTCTGGAAAGGTAGGAAAGCATGCTGCCGAACTGGTCTGACGTGGAACTGAAACCACACGGAGGAGAAAATGAGCCACTCGGGTAGGCGGCCCCTCCAGAAGGGAGCTGCGCCGGGGGGCCCGGTTCCCAGCGGGGCTCCATCTCCGGAGAGTCCTTCCCTGTCCTGGGAGACGAACCACCAACGGAAAACTCCTATATTTAAATAGTTAAGACTCATAGCAACGCAGAATTTCCAACGACTCAATTTAATGTAGTACAGTTTCAACGAAAAACTTTTTCACCAGTCTTGGCCACGGCTCAGAGTTTCGGATGGCTTTGACTTTGAACCGCACCGTGGACTTTTCTTTCCACTTGGAAGACTGACGTACGTGTTCAGCAGGTGTCTGCGGGTGAAGGGGCTGACCGCGCACGGCAGAGCCCCCAGCACCGCCAGCTCACGGACAGCCCGGGTGCGGGGACCAGCAGCGAGCCAGGCGCATCTTCCCGCGGGAGAACATTAAGGGCCCTGCTGGGTCCCGCGCCCACACCCGCCGCAACCCACTCCCGCCCACCACTGGCAGGCCCTACAAAGGCACAGAGGGGCTTATGTGCCTTCTTTCCTTTTGTTGTTGTTGTTGTTGTTAATGAAACATTTCAAACATACATAAAGGCATGAAAGATAACGCAATCAACCCCTTCTTTCCACCACCCCACACAGCTTAAGGAATAAAACATTCCAAAACAAGCTCCCAGGGTAACTCTAACCTTCGCCTAATGCTCCCTCCCTTCGCGAAGCAGCTCTCGAATTGAATTTGGCAGAGCCCCCGTCTACATCATCGACCTGAGTGGCCCAAAATGCTGTGTCCGCACCATGCGGGCAACCCGGTCCCTCGCTCTGCCGCGGAAGATCACGGGCACCAGCCAGCCGGGGCGGTCTGCGGCTGCCTGGAACCTGGCTGGGCACCGAAAGGCACAGTCCAGAGCTGCTCGGGTTCTCCGATCCCCTGGGTGTGATGTGCAGGGGCCTATGAAGAGGGAAGTCCCAGCAGGTCCCGGTCCCAGCGCTGAAGTCCCTGTGCAGAGAGCGGCCCGCCCCGTCCAGTTGGTCCCAGGCGCTGCCTGGGGAGGTAAACAATTTTAAGGAAGGGGAACCAATGGGCAGGGACCCCTAGAAGGAGGGACCTGGGACAGGGGCCCCACTTGCCCCAGTCCAAGACTGGGACTGGTGTAGAGTAGGCAGACCTCTGCATTTCCCGTTTTCCTCTCAGTCATGGGACACTGTCCCATGTTGACCTGCATAACTCCAGCTCGTTCATTTTCATTGTTATTTAGTATTCCGTGATAGGCAACAATTTACGTATCCACTCTCCTAATGATAGAAATTTCATGTGTTTCCAATTGTCCAGTAATAAAGAATGATACTCGAGATATTGCTATACATGTCTCCCTGTCCTGTACAAGGGTTTGTTCAGGATATATACCTAAAAGAATTACTGAATCTTGTCAAGTCTGCATTTTTCAATTTGTTAGATATTTCCAAATTATTCTACCACGTGGTTACCAAAATACACCCTGGAAGGTTTGCTTCTTATCTACACCAGCAGCTGCTATCATCAGAGTTTGAATTTTCATCAGTCTGAAGGGCATAAAATACTTCTTTGTGGTTTTAATGTTCCTTTGCCTGATAGCTAGGAACTTTTTCTATTAATTTTCCGTCTTGTTTCTGTCTTGAACAAACTGCCTGTCAAAAGACAAGTTGTTCGTCTTCCTGATTAACATGGGTTCCTCCTGTAATCTTGTATATTAACCTTTTGCTGCTAATGTTCATGGATAAAATACATTGCACAGAGCTTCTCAGAGCTGATGACTTATCTTTTTACTCCTTAATTTTGTCTCTTGATGAAGTTTTAAAATTTAACATCAGTAAGTTACCAGTCTTATTTATGTTGTGTGTGTGTGTGTGATTTGTAAGAAGTCTTTCCTTAACCTGGGATCCTAATCATTTTTTCTTAAAGGTGGAAATTTTTGCCTTTTCTATTCAGATCTTTAGTCTGCCCTGGCATTAATTTTTGTTTATAACGTGAAGCTTCAATCTTTTTTTAAATATGTGTAAACTTATATATTTACATAAGATTTTATTTATTTATTTTAGAGAGCAGGAGAGGGGCAGAGGGAGAGGCAGAAAGAATCCTGAGCAGGCTCTGAGCTGAGTTCAGAGCCTGAGTCGGGGCTCAATCTCATGACCCTGAGATCACGACCTGAGCTGAAATCAAGAGTCAGATGTTTAACCGACTGAACCAGTCAAGCCCCCCTAAGATTTTATCTTTAAGTAATTTCTACTCTCAGCACGGGGCTCAAACTCACAATCCCAAGATCAAGCGTTGCATGCTGGATCAACTGAGCTAGCCAGGCGCCCCTGAAGATTCACTCTTATTTTTTTGCATCTGATTAACCAATTGTCTGGACACCATTCTTTCCCCACAGATTTTCCATGCCCTCTGAGGTTTATCAAATTTCCATGTACTTTCCACTGTCAACCATTCATCTCTTTGTCTGTCTTCACCAATGCCACTCTGAAACTCTTAAACTTAGTAGAACCATCCTAAACCTTGTGCTTCTTCAAACCTAGTTACTCTGGCTCTCTGTTTTTCTACAGAACTGTAAAATCAGCTTGCAAGATCCAAGAAAACCCTGGTTCAGATGTTATTAGAACTGAATTGGAATTGAATTTATAGGTTGATTTGGAGAGAGTGGACAACTTTATGAAAACAGTGTCTTCCTATTTACCTAGTATCTATTTTTTTCACTTTTTTTACTTCCAACTTTTTGTTGTCTCTTATAAATAGCATAGCATAGATCTGTAAAAAAAAAAAAAAAAAAAAAACCCTAAAAATCTATTTGAAGAGGCAAGTTTGGTCTATCTATAGTTTTTATTAGTAGTATTAGTATTGATATATTTGGAATTATTTCCATTTTGTTCTTTCTTTTCCCTGCTCATTTTAAGCTCTTACATTTTTCTCCTTCTCTACCTTATTTTGGATTTAGAAGTTTGACTTAGTTGTTTTCCCCCTGTTTGGATTCAAATGTACATACTTAATTCCATTGTCCTTGAATGTTAGTGGCATCAGAATTATCCGGAGAGCTTATTAAAACACAGATTGGGGGCGCATGGGTGGCGCAGTGGGTTAAAGCCTCTGCCTTCGGCTCGGGTCGTGATCCCAGGACCAGAGTCCTGGGATTGAGCCCCGTGTCGGGCTCTCTGCTCAGTGGGGAGCCTGCTTCCTCCTCTCTCTCTCTGCCTGCCTCTCTGCCTACTTGTGATCTCTGTCTGTCAAATAAATAAATAAAATCTTTAAAAAAAAAAAAAAAAACACAGATTGCTGGTCTCCAGACCAGCATTTCTGATTTCAATTTCTGGGACAGAGCTCAATAATTGCATTTCTAAAAAAAAATTTCCATGTGATGCTAATAATGCTGGCCCAAGGAGCACACTTTGAAAAACACTGCTTCAATTCTATTCTTTTAGTACTCAGCCTTTGATTTTTAAAGATTTTTATTTATGTATCTGTCAGAGAGAGAGAGAGAGCACGAGAGATCACAAGCAGGGAGCGGCAGAAGGAGAGGGAGAAGCAGGCTCCCCGCTAAGCAGGGAGCCCTATGCGGTGCTCCATCCCAGGACCCAGGGTCATGACATGAGCTGAAGGCAGACACTTAAGGACTGAGCCACCCAGGCATCCCTAATTTTTAACATTCATAGTTAACAAAGTATAAAATTCTTAAGTATCTTCTTATTCTTCCTAAAAAGGACTTTAAATATCTGAACTCTGATTTTCCTCTCCCATCTTATATGTTTTTGTGACCCAGGATTTTAATTTGACCTTGTCTTTGAACTCCCAAATCAGATCCTCTTATTGTTTTCAGGTTGAGGTTAAGAAGACCTTCATATATGCTTACCAGTTTTGTTGGCTCGGATTTCCTTCTTGCATTTCAGAAATTCCTCCTGGAATTATTTTCCTTCTAGTAAATTACATGCTTTAGAAGTTCTCTCTGTGAGGGTCTGCTGATGGCAAATACTCAAGAATTTTTTGCTGTCCTTGTTTGCAATTTTTCTATTTGTCCATTTTGTTTGTGGGGGTACTTTTGGGGGGAGGGTCTGCAAACATCTTTTTTGCACCCACACTCTTGAGGGATAGATTAATGAAACAGAATTCTATATTGCCAGTTACTGTGCCCCTCCCCTGTGTCCACTTCCGCTGTTACCTTGGAAGAACCTGGGCTTGATCTCACTGTTGTACCTTCTTAAGGCACCTGTCTTTTCTGTGACTACATGTAGTTTTTCCTCAGTGATCTCAGTATACCACTATCCTGAATCAAGGTGTTTATTTATTCTGCTGCAGACTCAGTATTATTTCTGAATCTAAGGATTCATAGCTTTCAGCGATTATGAAAAATTCCCTGACATTCTCTTGTGGAAAATCAGCTTTCACCTGTTCTCTCCATTGTTCTTGTGGAAGTTTGAAGAGAAGCGGGTTAGATCCCCTGGTTTATCCTCCATGTCTCTTCACTCCTGCCTTTTCTCCATCATTTTGTTTCTCTGTGCTGTGTTCTGAAAAATTCTCCAGCTCTAATTCAGTTAATTCCCTATCTGATTCTTTTGTTTAGGTATGTCAAATCTATTTAACCCATTTGGTGGTTTGTTTCTTTAATTTCACTGAGTATACTTTTAAGCCCTTAGATATTCTATTTAGTGCTTTTCCAAATCAGCCTAAAACTAATCAGTGCTATTAGAAATTGGGATACTAGTTACCCTTTGGAGAGATACAGGTAATAACTAGAAGGAAATATGAGGGATGGGGGATTTGGGATGCTGGTTATGTTCTGTTTCTTGTTATAGGTGCTGGTTACAGAGTTGTGCTGAGATTATGAAATTTTATCAAGCTGTCCAGTTATAATTTTTATATGATTATATTATATCATACTCTTGTTCCTTTCTTGTGTGCATTTTTAAATTTAACCAAACATTTTAGGCATTCTTGTTTTATAGTCTACACTTGATATATACAGTATCATAAGTTCTTAGGAGTTTTTAATTCTCACTGTGGTGACTTGTTTCTTCATATATTTTTTAAATTTTGGAATGGGAGCTTATATTCAGCTGGGGTTTATCTGTAGGAACCCTATAAGGCCTAGATTGAGACTATGTCTCACCAGAAAGATCTACATGGCTTTTGTCAGATGTCCAGAATTGTTGCCAACTCAGGCTTGTAAAATTAACTTCTCAAACCACTCAGCGTAGACTCAAACCTCAAACCTCAAACCCATACAGGAGGCAATGTATCATCACAAATTCCTGAAAGCTACTTTTCTACCCCACTCAGAGCATGGGCAACGACAAATGTCCTTGTGATTTCTCTTTGTTAAAAATCAGATTTTTTTTCCCCCGTCCATTCTTTCCTAGAGGCCATAGCCCTGTGGGAGTCTTAGAACCCTCCCTTTCATCTCCCTAACATGCATGGGTCCCCCAAGGCATTGTCTACCAGGCCCACAGGACCATCGAAGCATCTGGCTGACCAAACTAAGTATCCCCAGCATTCGCTTACACCTCCAGCTTCCAGCTCCCTTTCCATTTGTGACTCCTGGGAGTCTCCTTGGCCTTCTTTGGAGCTCAAATACCCTGAAAAGGATGTTTGTTACATTTAACCTAGCATTTCTAGGTATTTTGTATTTGGGTTGTTTTCACTTTGTTGTTGTTGTTCTTGTTTGTTCTGATGGTGGACTTAGCAGAGC